>NC_056729.1:897016786-897316786 GCF_019279795.1 Protopterus annectens
GAAGTGAAGCAGATTATCAAGGAGGAAGTAAGGACAGCTATGAAGAGGATGAAGAATGGAAAGGCTGTTGGCCCAGATGACATACCAGTGGAAGCATGGAGGTGCTTAGGAGAAATGGCAGTGGAATTTTTAACCAGATTGTTTAATGAAATTTTGGAAAGTCAGAGGATGCCTGAGGAGTGGAGAAAAGGTGTTTTGGTACCTATCTTTAAGAATAAGGGTGATGTGCAGAGCTGCAGTTACTACAGAGGGATAAACTTGATCAGTCACAGCTTGAAGTTATGGGAAAGAGTAGTGGAAGCTAGGTTAAGAAGGGAGGTGATGATTAGTGATCAGCAGTATGGTTTCATGCCAGGAAAGAGCACTACAGATGCAATATTTGCTCTGAGAGTGTTGTTGGAGAAATACAGAGAAGGTCAGAAGGAGTTGCATTGTGGTTTTGTGGACTTAGAGAAAGCATATGACAGGGTGCCTAGAGAAGAGTTGTGGTGTTGTATGAAGAAGTCGGGAGTGGCAGAGAAGTATGTACGAGGGGTACAGAATATGTACAAGGGTAGTGTGACATTGGTGAGGACTGCGGTGGGAGTGACAGATACGTTTAAGGTGGAGGTGGGATTACATCAAGGATCAGCTCTGAGCCCTTTCTTATTTGCAGTGGTGATGGACAGGTTGACAGATGAGATTAGACATGAGGCCCCGTGGACTATGATGTTTGCAGATGACATTGTGATATGTAGTGAGAGTAGAGACCAGGTTGAGGAGACCCTGGAGAGGTGGAGATATGCTTTAGAGAGGAGAGGAAATGAAGGTCAGCAGGGCTAAAACAGAATATATGTGTGTAAATGAGAGGGAGGGTAGAGGAATGGTGAGGATGCAGGGAGTAGAGTTGGTAAAGGTGGATGAGTTTAAGTACTTGGGATCAACAGTTCAGAGTAATGGGGAGTGTGGAAGAGAGGTGAAGAATAGAGTTCAGGCAGGGTTGAATGTGTGGAGAAGAGTGTCAGGAGTGATTTGTGACAGAAGGGTACCAATAAGAGTGAAAGAGAAGGTCTACAAGAGGGTAGTGAGACCAGCTATGTTATATGGGTTGGAGACAGTAGCATTGTCGAAAAGGCAGGAGTCAGAGCTGGATGTGGCAGAGTTAAAGATGTTAAGATTTGCACTGGGTGTGACTAGGATGGACAGGATTAGGAATCAGTATATTAGAGGGTCAGCTCAGGTTGGACAGTTTGGAGACAAAGCAAGAGAGGCGAGATTGCGTTGGTTTGGACATGTGCTGAGTAGGGATGCTGGGTATTTTGGGAAAAGGATGCTAAGGATGGAGCTGCCAGGTAAGAGGAAAAGAGGAAGGCCTAAGATGAGGTTTATGGATGTGGTGAGAGAGGACATGCAGGCGGTTGGTGTGAAAAAGCATGATGCAGAGGACAGGAAGAAATGGAAACATATATCTGAGTGTGTGTGTGTGTGTGTGTGTGTGTGTGTGTGTGTGTGTGTGTGTGTGTGTGTGTGTGTGTGTGTGTGCATACATACATAATAGAAAGAGATTTATATTTGTATTTGTTTACTACCTTAGTGTTCTATAGTGGAATAAGTAAGAAATACACAAGTCATTCTTTTCTGTGATGCTCTTTTTTGAGGCTTCCTGAGAGTCAGGTAATATACAAACTGAGAATGTGTGTCTCATACATAGATTTGTATAGTAAAATATGTGCTAAATGTGTTACTAGAATGTTACAACTATAGTGTGGACACTCATGAAAGATGTAGATCAGATGAAGCACATATATTCCTGTTACTACAAAGATTATTTATAAACATGTGAATACATAAGAACATGCCATTAAATTAAAAAAATAATAGTAGTAATAATAATAATAATAATAATAATAATAGTAATAATAATAATAATAATAATAATAATAAATCTCTAGTATGGAGCATGCCCCAACATTTGATGACTCAAAAACTAAGAGTGTTTCTTAGAAATTGTTGACTTTGTTTCAGGAAAAGGTAAAACTTAAACTTCTAAAAGCATGATCACTAATTGTATTGAAGGTGAATTGGTTTCTGCAATGAAATCTTGTAACGTAATATAGACACTGAAACAGTTTTGGAAAAGAATTGAAGAAATGTCAAACAATGATGTTTTAAAATACTATTTTTGGTATAATGAATATTAGTAAATAGTGAGTCATACTTAAGAACTAGTTTAAGTATAGGAAAAGGACAGCTGTTAGAAGAAAAAAATATATATAATGAATTTATAACAGATATGTTTTTTATCTGAATGTAATACT
This sequence comes from Protopterus annectens, assembly GCF_019279795.1. Lineage (NCBI taxonomy): Eukaryota > Metazoa > Chordata > Ceratodontiformes > Protopteridae > Protopterus > Protopterus annectens. The sequence continues at coordinate 897,019,084 of NC_056729.1, forward strand.
TGCCAGATATATTCATGTGATGAAAGAGACAATTTGAGAGATAAATATGGGGACTACATATATTTCCATTAAATTCATTTATGCTATAAATCATCATTTAGTGAGCCTGAATTCAAAATAACACAAATGGCTTGTGGCATGCTACATTGACGTCTGAAGACCCACTGAAGCATGCATGATCCTAAAAGAGAGCTTTCTATGGTTTCTCTTTCATAGTACACAGATGTGAAATGAAAGTTCAGATGGGTGGTACTAGATGTCTGACAAATGTTATTACCTTGTTGCCCTGAGTATCCAAACCTTGAAACCTACAGAAGTATATACAAATGTATAATTAACCATCAGTGCTGTAGTCAAATATTCCCACAAAAACTTTGGCATAGCTTAGTACTCCCTCTATAGATTGTCAGTACCACTGTAAACATTATATGGGGAATGTTGTTAAGGCTGTTGAACTGCCGATGACATGCAGGTGGAGGTATGTTATCTGCTAGTCAGGAATACTGATAACAGTGATGTCAGTAAAGAAGTCTATACCTATATGTCTGCAGCAGAAGTGCAGACATTACATGTGGAATGCTCTTACACCTGCAGCAGTATGGGTGACATACAGTAGCGCATGTAACAATGCTGGTATTATATTCAGAACTACTGGACATCATGCACATACATGTCCAGTTTGATAAAGCTTATTTTCATCTTCTTAATAAACATGGGATGGCTTTGTAATCAAAATACAGTAGCAAATGCCTTGGGGAACACATTCATACATTCACAGCTTGCCTCTTCTAACATCTAAGCCATAGTATTGAAGGTATGAAAGGGTTTTCCCTGTGGTGTTTGCAGTTCTGGGTCTACTAATAGGTGACCATGTGCTGTTGCAATGCTTGAATCTATAAAGTCAGAAATGCAGTAGGCTTGTAATATGCTAGACTTTGTCAGGAAAAAATAATTTACTTCATAAATACAGAATGTTTTTGAATTTCATGACCTATTCATTATAAAGTGCAGTATGTTACAAGTGGTGTTCATATCAATTGAAAGTCAATTTTCATGTATACTGCGACACCATGGGCCGGATTCACGAAGGCTTGCACGGAGTCTAAGAGTAGAGTAAGACTCCATGCAGCCAACATGTCCGCCGAGCGATCCAGGAACAGCCGGTAGGGGTGTGCAACTGAGCTCTCCAAACTAGTCCTACATGGACAGGGCTTGGATATGCAAATTACCTCAATTGCAGGTGACAGCTATGCAAATGAGGTAAATTTGTGATCCAGGAAACCCGAACCTGTCCGAGTAGGAGTAGTGTTATTTGCAGAAATTTACTCAATTGATAAATGAGTACGGTTCTGCAAATAGCAAAACGGAGCCATGACAGCTGCAAAAAAAAGCATGCATTTACATGCATTTACAGGAGGAAGCATGCCAATGGCCAAAACTACGAATGGGAAGTGATGCAAAATAGAAATAAAATAACTTCTTTTTTTCATCCCTATCTCTGGGGTTTAACCATAGTGCAGTGCCGTGCAAACGCGCTGCACCCTAAAAACCAGAAAATTAATAATTAAGATCCACAAATGTGGATTTTATAGCTAAAAGGAATTTATAATGCAAGTGAATGGCAGGCTGAAGACAACATGGCCACAGAGTAGAGGTTGCTAAGGGGGGAAGCTCAGTCTAAGAGATGTAACCAAGCATTAGTAGGCAATCCTATGCAAATGAGAGTTAGGATAGTGAATCACAAGTTTACATATGAAATGAGCACAGTCAGTGGAGTGTAGGAGTAGGATAAGGGGAGTAACAGAATAGAAGATAGGTGACATCACAAGGGGGGTATGTATGAAAGGAGTGAAACTCATTGGAGCAAAGTGTCATGTGTCAGCTGACAATTACATATTATTGAAAGAGGTGTGTCAACAGGCAGGCTAGGTAAAGTCAAGAAATGGAAGATGTATGCCGTGGATAACACCAAAGTTTCTTGCTGAGCATGCATGCGGGTGTGTGCCTGCCAGTAAACCCAAGTAAGACAGTGTGGTAGCGTGTGCGCGCGTGTAAGCATATGTAAAGCTGTGTAAACAGTTGTAAGCGCGTTTGTGCCGGTGTGCGCATGTTTTAACAAGAATAAGCAAGTTTTAGTCCATGTAAGCATGTGTGCGCGCATGTGAGCAGCTGTGCACGTGTTTGCGCTTGTGTGTGAGGTGCTCCTCCCTCAGGAAACAGAAAGGAAAAAGGAAGCACACCAAATAGAGGAAAGTTACTAGGGAGTACTAGCAGAGCTAGCAGGTGAAAACAATCAGAATCAGGCAATTACACAGGCAGAACACTAGCCCAGCCCAGCACTTGAAACTCTGCAAACAACAGTCCATTATGTTTCTCTCAAGAGACACTGCAACACTGCAGTAAGCTAATAGAAGTGAAAACTGAAAAAGCTTTCCTGAGACAAAAAAAATGTTAGGGGCTGCCATTGCTGTTATAAGGCAACACATGCAACATGCTGAGGGTGTTGATAATGCAAATGCTGCTGGACAACCCACAGTGAGGAGACGGAGAAGAGTGTACAGGCCCAGGGTAACCTACCAGGGGCTACATGAGCTGGAGATAGTGGAGCGCTATAGAGTGGACAGAGACCTATTGCAGCAAATTGTTGAGCTGTGCAGGCCACGCCTCACACACAGAAGCAACAGAAGGTAACCCATCCCAGTGGAAACTAAGGTATGTGTTGGCGTAAGAATATTAGCAACAGGTACCTTCCAGAGACCAACTGGTGATATGATGGGGATATCACAGGCATCAGCATCCAGGGTACTGCACCAGTTCCTGGATGCCATGTCAGCACATGTTGGTGATCATGTATACTTCGCCAATTCCCATGAGGTATTGGCCAGCAATATGCGTCTCTTCCAGCAAATAGCGGAATACCCTGAGGTAGTGGGTGCAATAGACTGCACGCACATACACCTCAAAGCACCAGCCGGTGAGCGGGGTATGGTCTACATCAACTGCAAGGGGTTCCCTTCCATCAACTGCCAGGTTGTGTGTGATGCCCAGGGCATAATACTGAATGTGTGTGCTGGCTGCCCTGGAAGATACCATGATTCCCATATCTGGAATCTGACGCAGCTGTACCAGACATTTGCCAATGGGGACATCCCACATGGACACCTAGTGGGGGATGCTGGCTATGCACTGAAGTCGTGGCTGATGACACCCATCAGAAATGCACACACACCTGAACAGGAACGCTATAATGAGGCACACGCACAAACACAAAATGTAATCGAGCATGTGTTTGGGCTGCTCAAGTCATGGTTCCGGTGCCTGGACACATCTGTTGGAGCCTTGCAGTACTCACCAACTACATGTACCCAAATTGTCATGGTATGTGCTATGCTACATAATATGATCCTGCGAAAACAGCTGCTGCAGGACCAGCATAGGCCCGGGCCAAACAGCCCCCCACCATTGCCAAGGCCATCACAGGCAGAGCATGACTCGGAGGAGGAACAACCTGAGCCTGCCCCAGTAGGCAGAAAGAGGCGTGCCCAGTATGCCCTGGCCTTGGCAAAGAGGCAACGCATAGCACATACACTGGCTCAGTAGGAACTCTGGAAATTATACCTCTCTTTGACCGGCACAAATAGTAAAAGGGTTGCCTTCGTTGACATTACCTGCTTTCAAACATGTATAGGGAGTGTAGTATGTGCATCTGACATAGGCCGCCCTGCATCAACACCTTAGACATGATTGCCATGTGTTAAACAATATAAAGCAGTGCTAAACAGCATTTGCCACCATGCAGTATATGTAAACAAAATCGCACACACTAACTAGTACAAATGTGGTCAATGTTGACTAATATTGGCCAACGTCCAGCAATGATGGTTAATATTGAGCAATGTTGGACAAGCTGGGTCTAAGTAGGGCATAGCTGAACAAAAGCCAACATGCTCATAGTTGCTCTACTGGCCCTTAAGCAGTCTGGTCTGCTCAGTATGAAAATATAAGCGGTGATGGGCCTCAAACCCAGGATACTGTGCACTATAGTCATACTACTGAACCACTAAACCATGCCAGTATTGCAGTGGTTAGCCTGTATAAAGAAATGTTGATAAGTCTATGCAAAGTATTCCATGGAAACCCTACAGGCACAGCATAATCCCTGTCGAGTTATGACACAAAGGTGAGTCCTGCAGTAAGAATAAAACCTGACTTTCAACACACACAGTAGAAATGTTAATATTGGACATGTACACATACATCAACAAATGTAGTGGACTTCAGACAGCAACATACTGAAAGGTCACACTGGGCATGCTCACACACTTGAATACATGTGACAAATGTCAGGCAACAGAACACTGACAGTCTGAACTGGGCATGCTCACACAGGCCATGTTGGAGTATAGCAGTGGACCACACATATCAGGCAGTTGCATGTGTTAACCCAGGAACCTCTCACTATCCAGCAATCTGCCCTGTGCACACACTTATATGAAAACAGACACGTATATAATATAGTGGAACCCTGTCATATTCAAATATGTTCTGCAGATACCTAAGCGGTTCATAGAAAGTGGGAAAGCAAAGATGATGAAAACCTGCAAACAGTATCAACAATAATCATTGTGCATCATGAACATTATCATAGGTTCAGAGGTTGACACTAGACTATCTGCCCTAGGGCATGTACAAGCATAGCCAGAGTGTGTTTGGCTGCTGCAACCCAGTCAAATCAGAGCACTTTGCCCGTGAATAGTAGGTCACACAAGATAGCCCATTTACATTTAGAGTATTGTGCCTCTGTCTAGCAGGGACCCAGAAGATATCCCATATGTACACATATGATCACCCATCCACTTGTCAAGATGTCACCTGTAGGTGGTCAGTGGGTGGCTCTTCCTATGCAAAACTGGGACTACTCTCCGCAGTGAGTGGAGCCTTTCAGATAATAATCTGTCCCCCCAGCATGTCCTATTAACATTTGTGCTGAGGTATATGTCCCTGGAGTGTGTAGCTCCAAGGGAGTTGGATATCCTGAGGTGGAGCATGTCCATTAATTCTGGGTCAGATATTGCCTTAAACTACAGGCACACAACACATCCATGTAGGTGGTAAGTGACTGAGTAGAGCTAGAGTTACTGTATCTGAACTGTGCAGGGCATCCGTGTGAGTCCCTACATCTGCTTGATGAGTAACATTTGTTGCCATTACAGTTGCTGCAGGTGTCGGATAAGGTACATCCCAAATGTGGCATAATAACCAAGCATGGTCGTGATGAGTATAGGGGCACAATGACTGCACATGATCAACATGTGAAACCATGTTGGATATGGTGGGCTATGTAGAAGTACTGTCTAACCACTGTGGCAATGTGATTGTCAAAGGTGAGAGTACGAACAGGCCATGTCCCCAAACCTGTAACAACTACTACCGTATGTAATGGATGACTACCTATGTGGTAATGTTTGGGCATGTTGTCATTCTCAAAGGGGATGACTATGCAACTAATGGCATGTAGCTGTAGGCCATGGCTCAGGCACCAGTCATCCTATCTCTGTGAGATCCTGCATGAGTATGCATGTGCCAGCTGGAGAGTTGATTATGGCACCCAGTTTGCAGTCATCTGTGAACATGGGCAGCCATATCCCTCCTGTGATAGCCTGTACGTCACACAAATATATATACTGAACAAGAGAGGTCCCAGGACTGAGCCTTGTGGGATGCCTTGTGTAACTGGTGTATAGTCAGACACTGCACCTGCAACACTGAGCATGTGGGTGCTATCCTTGATCCAGGTAGCAATCCATCGTGTGAGATATGTGTCGATATTGATGCCGGTGAGCCTATGCATAATGGCCGAGTGGGGTATTGTGTTGAAGGGTTGTGCAAGGTCCAGGCAGGCTGTGTGGACAACTGTCCCAACACTGATGGACCTGGTAACTGTTTAAAGAATACAAACAGGTCCAACAGACAAGATCTGCCCACAACAATGCTGTAATGTGTAAGACCCAGTGTCTGTAGGTTTCCCATGTCTATGTGCATGAGTCCCATTACAATACGCTCCATAGCTTTGCAGAACAGGCTAGTTAGCCCTATAGGCTGATATTGTCTGTGGTCTGTTGTGGCAGTATTCAGTGGAGCGGGACCACTATCGCTGTACACCATTCTGTGAGTACAAATCCTGCAGTAACTCTGATATCGAACAGTGATGTAATGTGAGGGTTACGTCTGTCATGAAGGCCGTGTACGACACATGCTGGGAAACCATCTGGTCCCATTAATGATGTGTTGTGCGCTGTGGGGAGGGCAGCACTCACCTGTTTATTCGTGATGTCAGGGAGGTTACACTCTGTTGGGATGGACAGTACCTCCTTAAGGGGGATGGGGGGGAGACATCTGCACTGAACCTGTTTGCCAGTATGTTGGCAATGTCTGTGGGTTCAGGGTATGTTCAGTCAGTATGCAGTAACACATAGCATATCAGTGAATGTCCAGCCAGGTACCTGAATTAACTGAAGAAGGCCTTGTGAGTGTCCGATGTGTCTGGTGCAATTGTCCATTAGAAGCGGGCCTGACATAAATACACAAGTGATTGTAGCTGTCTGCTAGTACAGGTCACAGATGCCTTCCCTGTCTGGGATTGTACTCTTTTATGTAGTAGCTTCCTCCTTTTGTTGCATAGCGTATTAATGGCCGGGGTCCACCAGACAGGTCCCCTGCCATTGGAGGAGTGAGTCCAGGTGTTATTTTGGATAGCGCGATCCATGAAGTCTACTAGGTGTCCATAGAATGTGTATGTAAAAGATTCAGCAGTCTGAGCCATACTTACCACTGACCCAGGGTCTCTGAAGGATAGCCCCATGGTATGGAGAAGTGTGACGTTTGCTTTTGGGAAGTTCACCAAGATTACCCAGGATGGGTGTGGGGACAGGATATGGATGTCCAGTGAGATAAAGTATGTTCTGTCCTTACCAATGAGGGGTATATCACAGGTGTGGAACATAGAGTCCCCATGTTGGCGATGATCATGTCCAATATGTTCTCCCCTCTTGTGGATGTGGTGACCGGTTGTGCCATAACATATGAGTTTACAAATAGTAGCAACTGTTGGGTGAGGGTGTTGGGGCCTGAGTACTATCCAGTGTCAATGTGTGGGTATTTGACGTCACCCAATATAATGGTGTTTGGGGAGACCGTCATATGGTCCAGTGTTCCCTGGAAAGCCGAGTGTGGTTGCTGAGTTTGTGAGTGTGGTCTGTAGCAGGCAACAAACCAAAAGGCAGATTTGCACAATGTTAGGTGCATATGTATGGTCTGTGATGCTTTGTGCAGTGCTACCAACCCAGAGGTATGTGTATCTGTGATGTATATGGATACTCCCCCTATTTGTGTTGGCCATTCCGAGTTATGTGATCAGACAGCATGGTACGAAATATAACCTGATAGTGCTGGTGTGCATGTGGGAGCCTGAACCATGTGTCTGTTAGTGCACAGATATTGCTGTTCTCCATACTAAGGAGATTCCTGAGTGTGCCCAATTTGATGGTAATACATCTGGTGTGAGCAGCATTACCCTCAGTGTCATGTACTCTGTAATGTCTATGGAGGTGGGTCTGTCTTTTGAGCCCCACTTAAATAAGGCAGTATGGTGGCAGCAAGTGCCTTAGCCAGTATTCAAAAGTCCGAGGGTGACAGGTGCAAGCTGTCCATAGGGAAGCTACATGGCATGTTGAGCATGTCCCTCCAGGCTGACAGACACTGCATCCCCTTTGAATAACACCAATATGTTAGCCAACTGTTAAACGTGATCAGTCTGTTGGTATACTGGGACATCATACTTGGTGAGTGTAAGATGCTAGACAAGGTCAGGCTCATACTGGCTTGGACTACATGATCAGAGAGTTCCTCTATGTATCATGTCATGTGGTCCAGGGAGGAATGTCTGAGGTTGTATGCACCAGCATGGACAATGATGTAGCCAGTCCTGGACTTGCTTTTGAGTGACCTGAGTGCATGTGTTATGTGGCGGATCCTGGCACCTGAGTGACAGCTCAAAGTGACTATTCCCTTGTTTGGCCTGGTGAGTGGGACGTCAGTGTGTCTGACATTGTGTCACCTATTACAAGTGTATCAGGTGTGTTGTTTAGCCCGAAGGGCAGTGACTGTGTGGCACACTGACATTGTGAACTATGTGATATGTGGGTACTGTAGTGGGATAGCAGTTGTTTGTGTGTCTGCATTGGAGGTCTCTGCTGCTTAGGCAGAGTGTATGTACAGCCTCCGAGTATGTGTATGTGTGATAATGTGGTTTAATTGCTGTCACTATCTGTGTATGTGAGACTGATATGTGGTGTGTGTGGTCACCTTCACCACCTGATAGACCATGCCAGTCATGGGTCGAGAGAGCTCAGCCTCCTGTATGTCAATATTGTTGCATCTCTCACATATATCTGAGTGTGTTGGGAGGAGGAGAGGGTTGTCTGTGTACATGAGGCAGATGTGACATTGTGTCATAACCACAATATTCACTAGCTGGACTGGAGAGTACACACAAAACCGACCCCTGGACATGCCAGTATATTATGATGACATACTCTGTAGCCTGATCACAAAGGATCAGTAGGGTGTTAAGTGTGTAAAAGAGTATAACCAGGATTAGTGCTCAGGTTTATTGGTGTTTTGTAAAGAGCAGCTGAGAAGGAGTCCAGACTGAGAATCATGACATGTCCTTCAGCTATGTTATAAATAGTAATGTGCACTCATATATGTCCTGAGTCAGGGCCAACTGTACCTTACTGACAATGTCGACATCCTGTCAGACAGGCCCATATATACATACCCACCTCCCACTGATGATAGTCCCTGACATCATACCAGGAGATATCACGTGTAGAATGGCTGACCAGCTCCCCCCAAAGCCAAAAGCATGGCAGCAATTGGATTACATTGTTTCACAATATGTGTCATGCATGCACTACAGAACAAACAGACCCTGAACCTGAGCAGTCTGTTGAGCCTCACCCACTCCACAGGGTCTGAAACCGTTGAATGTGTTACAGCAACATATGGCACTCCCCACAAGTGTGGGTGCACAACACACCATGGGAAGTATAGTCCAGTAAGCCTATAAAGTCTGAACTGCAAGGCCATGGAGTGCATCATGGCTAAAGGAATAAACAGAGCTATTGGAAACTAACAAACACATAACCCTACCAACTGTGGTATATTCTTGTGCAGATAACAGTTCCCAAACATCCTACACTGTTTGCAAGGCAGCCACCCAGGACATACATCACTGAACAGAGCTACACATGTCCCACATAGACTTTGCATAGCTCTTCATCAACATCACAGACACATGTCGTGTCCACAAAACCAACAATCTGTGCATAGATGTGTGTTGACATATGAAGGGATGTCAGTGTGTCCACAGATAGATCACACAAGGTGAGACTCACAGGGTCCTGTTCAAGCTGTTGATACCTGCCGACTCACATGGATCATTCCTGGGATTGCATAAAAGAAAGTGCACACACATTACCATGTCCAGTATGATGATGTCAGCATCCTACAAATATACCAGGAGAACAGAAGACACCCAGTAAAGCATATAGCATGCTGTGTTAACGTGTTTCTCTCTAGTATCATAACATAGTTTGGTAGGGGTTTGAATCCTGCAAACACTGATAGTATGTGTGTGATGTCCTTTGAGAAGAGTAGCCTTTTTGGAGACTGGGAAAACACATTAAAAGAGGTCCATCCCTCTTTGGAATGTCTGATGATGTCAGCATCCTACAAATATTCAAGGAGAACAGAAACCACCCAGTAAAGCATATAGCATGCCGTGTTAATGTGTATCTCCCTAATATCATAACATAGTTAGGTAGGGGTTTAAATCCTGCAAATGCTGATAGTGTGTGTGATGTTCTTTGAGAGGAGTAACCTTTTTGGAGACTGGGAAAACACATTAAAAGAGGTACATCCCTCTTTGGAATGTCTGATGATGTCAGCATCCTACAAATATATCAAAAGAACAGAAGCCACCCAATAAAGCATATAGCGCGCCGTGGTAATGCATATCTCTCTAATATCATAACATAGGTAGGTAGGGGTTTGAATCCTGCAAGCGCTGGTAGCATGTGGGAGGTATGTGTGTGATTTCCTTTGCGAGGAGTAGCCTTTATGAAGACTGGGAAAACACGTTAAAAGAGACACATCCCTCTTTAGGATGTCTGATGATGTCAGCATCCTACAAATATATCAAGAGAACAGAAACCACCCTGTAAAGCATATAGCGCACCATGTTAATGCAAGTCTCTCTAGTATCATAACATAGTTAGGTAGGGGTTTGAATCCTGCAAACACTGACAGAGTGCGTGTGATTTCCTTTGAGAGGAGTAGCCTTTTCAGAGACTGGGAAAACACAATAAAAGAGGTGCATCCCTCTTTGGAATGTCTGATGATGTCAGCATCCTACAAATTTATCAGGAGAACAAAAACCACCCAGTAAAGCATATAGCATGCCATGTTAATGCGTATCTCTCTAGTATCATAACAAAGTTAGGTAGGGATTTGAATCCTGCAAAGACTGAGTGTGTGTGTGCGCCACAGGCGGTTAATGCAGTGTGGGTTTTGCTTTTACTACAGTATGACATATGATTAAAACAGTATGTGCACTGCACACATTGGGTATCTGCATGGCAAATAAATATGTGTACATGTGACCTCAATCAGTACATAGGTGTGAAGCCTGCATACTACATGAATACATTTGTTTCCTTCGACAGATTGTGCCGCTGCTTCTCAGATCATAGATCACATATGTATGTATGCGACAAGTCCGGCCACTGTAGAGATCTGTGGCGAAGGTCATCTGTGCCACACACATCCATGACACGTACTATAGAGTACTGTGAGTGAGGGTAATTGCCTAGGGTATATGTCAGACATGTTCATACACAACAACGACTGTCAGTAATGGACAGTCATTATAGGTGTACAACAGCCCTGTGGATATGCATGCAGGCCCCTAATGTGTTATGTGAAACACCGATGGACCCCACAATACCTACGGATATGTGGATACCAAGGGACAGATGACATAACACGTGTCTGTCTGTACACATTGGTGCCCAACATACATGTTGAGGGCTACCACCTATGTGGTACTGTCAGGATAGTATGTCAAGTAAATGTGGATGACTATGCCATAGTCGGCTTATGACTATACAGCATGTATTGGACAACAGGTATCTGTCTGTATGATACCCTTGTGTAGGATATGCGTCCCATTAAGGGAATGCAGTATAGGCCAATGCATGCATTTCCAGATGTGGATGGATATATCCCAAGTGTGTTTGCATGTACCTAAGAGGGATATATGCCACACAGGTGTGGTCCCAGGAACGTGTGGCTGTTAATACCACTGGTTACTGTTATAGTATAGTACCGGAAGGATCCAACTGTTACTGAGTTCCCTACAACTGTGTGTCATTTGTCAGGACATCATCTAATGATTGGTTATAGCCATGCTGTTGAGGTGGTGTATACTAACAGACTGCAGATCATTGACAGATATCAACAGTATCACCCACAGCATACTGTCAACCCATGTCATACACACATGTGTACCTATGTTAGTACATATATGTAGTAGAATGCATACTAGCCATCGAAAGATACCATGAGATGTTAACAGTGTGTACAACAGGGTATGTCACACATCTCATGTGTCCACTATGCACGTACATGCAGACAATGCGCACACACCATGTTCACAGATGTATGCCTGCTAATTTGTAATGCACACATCACACACATACTGTCCACTCACTAACACATGCTGGCAACACTGTACACTTCAGCCAAGTGGCACATGGGTGGACAATACATACTCAGACCTAACACTGGTGTAAACAATGCTACAATGACTATCAGAGCTGTGATGCATAATGCCTGCTCAGATATACCTACAAGAATATCATTACACTTTCCTGTTGGCAACTTGCTACTATTGCTACCCTGCTATAATGTCACCCTGTGCATCAGAACCATGTTAGCCTATTCCTGCATCAATGTTACAGATGACAGGAGGTGGCACAGGTGTCATCATATGCACAGGGTGTGTTGTTAGTTTGCCAGAGCCCGGCATTGACCCATCCGATCGACATGTCTGTATGTGTGTGTGTGTGTGTGTGTGTGTGTGTGTGTGTGTGTGTGTGTGTGAGAGGGACAACAGTACAGCATGGGCCAATGTTGATGTAATGTGTGTGTGTATGTGTGATCCCTAGTTGTTTGGTTAATGTGTTTGTGTCTGCATGCACACAACTCCACCATGTGGCTGCCATATACGGGTGGTTGTGGGACAGCCACAGACTGTACCTGCTAGGCCATACAGATCACTGTCTCTGGCCATGGACATGGTACCTGTGCCTGGCAGGGGTGCTATGGGCAGTATCGGGTACCAACCCTGACTGGGTACTATCATCACAGGCAGAGGAATGATGACTGGACCCATGTCCCTGCTGGGACTGGCCAGTGCCACATGCACGTGGTCTAGTAGGATGGTCAATGGACAGGCCAGCCCCAGCTGGGGCTGGTACTGCCACTCCGTGAGCGGCTGTGATCCGTGGTCCATCTGCGACGACTGCCAGCTGAAGTTGTTGCTGGCACGCATCTGCGTCAGCTTCCCATCAGTCCCGCATAGTCCTGGCTCATGGCTAACACATTGTGGAGGACATCTAATGTCTCCCTCCAATGGCTATCAATGACCTCAGTGTAATTCTGGATGGCAGCGGCAAGGTCACTGATGCTGTCATTGATAGCAGTGTAATGGGCCCTCTGGGCCCTTAATCCCTGTCGGGTTTACCATTCCATACGTGCCTGTGCCTGCATTACAGCCCGGAACATACTGGAGGTTGTAATACCTCTGGGGGCACGTCTGCCAGGGCCAATACGACCAGTGGTGCTCTCCCAAGAACCCTGGACATCCGCCTATGTGGTACCGTTCCAGTAATCCGGCTATGGCTGCTGTGAGGGGAGGCACGTGCCATGGGTACCACACTCTCCTGGTCAATGCCGACTGTATGCTGTCCCTCAGCTAAGGCCATTGGTGATGAGGGATGTATTGGCAGTATGAGTGTGCGCACAGATGGGGTTGAACGATGTGTACTGTCGATTGGTGGACCAACGTCAGACCCTGTCAGACCTTCCTGTGCCACAATACATGTCTCATCATCTCCACTATTAGTGGTGGTGACATCAGGTTCCCTGCTGCATTCAGACACCCCTAACTCAGCACCTGTGGAAGGAAGACAGGAAACACACTTCACAATCGGTACATGATGTTAGCACACATGCACACATGCACACATGCACACATGCACACATGAACACATGCACACATGGACACATGCACACATGCACACATGAACACATGCACACATGAACACATGCACACATGCACACATGCACACATGCACACATGAACACATGCACACATGAACACATGAACACAAATACACTGCTCACCACAGCACATGCACACACGCACACACACCCACACGCACACACAACAGCAATCCAACACATACACAATAGTGGGTGAAGGTGGGTGACAGTATCACAAGGCAAACAGTCACCTCACATGTGTCAGCATGCAAAATATGTGTTGCTCAAGACTATGCAGTGCAAGAGTAGACGGCTCTATTTAATGACATTATACATGGCTGTGATGCATGTATGTAGTTGTTCAGTGATTGTCTACACCCTGGAACACAATGTGTACATGGACACAACATTGCTGTGCAAGTATTATCTGCTCTGCAATGTCCTGTGCACCATCACTCAATGGTATACATACCACGGCTGCATGTGTTATCTGTGTGACGCATAGATTGCCATGTCTGATTACAGTGTACAGCAAATAATAGTGGGCACAGGTGTAGCAAATGCATGTAATGTACAGACATGGGATGAGTTGTGCATGTAGACGTGAAGGAATCCCAATGCTCGACATGGCCATTGCAAAGTGGTTATGGTGAGTGTGAGACATATCGCAGATATGTTGGTGCCAGCCATGACATGGCATGCTACACGACTGCAACATTAAACACCACACATACCCAATGTGTGTCATGTGAACTATACACCCAATAGCATTCCAGGACATATATGTGACTCTTTGTACAGATGGCGACAGCTGCGCATATTGTGTATACTGGCATATGTAAGCACACACACAACATGCTATGCATATTGTGTATAGGTGCATATGTTGGCACACACACACAACAATCAGGTGCAAAGCAAAGACCGCTATGTGTATTATTGTGGTCACTGTAACTGGATGGGGTGTACTACCATGTGCCATCATCATCATCATGCGTCTTTTGGTCACTCACGCCTACTACTGTGTGACAGACTACTGCCTAACATGCTGTACCTGAACTGCAGTGCCGTAGCTATGTTCACTATTACACAGCCACTTTGTACATGGGTGTATGAGGTGCCCAATAGTGAGCATTGCCTAACATGACTGTGTTATGTGTTGAAGAGTGTTGCACAGCCCCATGATAGGCCTCTACCCCTGCAGTACATCATGTGTGTGCGGATGACATGTGGGATACTGAAGTGTGACCTTACAGCGGGTGTGTGGTTACGCCATATGTAGCATGTCTTTGTGTACTGCGTATGATAAACGTGTTATGTTGTGTACAGGTGTTGCCACTATGCCTATCCAATGTGCAGCACGGGGTTGCCACAACTGTGTCTTATGCTCTGTGTATTGCATGTCAGTGAGGCAGCTACTGACATTACTGAGCTGTGCAATGTCTTACATCAAACATGCATGGCATGCATTATGCGTAGGTGTGTTATGTGTACATGGCCTACACCTCACCTATGACATGCATATTTCATTACCAACATTGCATTTATAACACACTCACCAGCATGGATCGGCTGCCCTGCTGTCACATCAGAGGGACCTATGAGAATATGAGAGAGTTCGTCAGTGCCCACAGCTGTGGCATTGCTACAGTGGGTATGCTAAACTGCAGTATAACAACAGTCAACAGTCACAGGTGTAGAGATATTATTCAAAATATCAGTATTGCACAACACTAGGCAGCAGAACTGCTAAACACACACTACACATCTCACGTAGACATAATCTAACAATACAGTTAACTGTCGTCTACAGATAGGGCATGTTACCTGCTTGCTCCAGGTGGACGTGCTGGGTGGCTCTGGCCTCCATGGCAACACATGTCAGAGGTTGATGTTGCTGTTGTCCAGGAGCCACCACACTTAGGAGCAGCTCCTCCACTCTGGTGATGGGGGATGAATGGCCACCCCACCACCTGTGGCAAGCTGTTGTCTTTGGATATCAGATGCATGCCGCTGGACATGTCTAATTAAATCACTGCAGTGATGGCATACCTGCTCATATGTCCGGTTATGCATGCCTATGTCATTTACCTGACGAACAAGTTCCTGCCACAGTGCAGTCCACTCCTGCTGGTGCTGGCTGCTTCTGGAGAACAGCATCATGTACTGCTGCAATAGGCTTTGCAGTATCATCTCTTCCTCATCCGCTGTGTGTGATGGATTGCGTTGGTGGGCCATCTGGCTGAAAAAGATATGAACAATATGTGTGAGTGAATCCTGTGGCACACTTTATACCTTTAACCACAGATATCACTTTACTGACATATATACCATCCTTTTGTCTGTCAGAGGTTACACACGTTCAATACCACTTGTTGGTTCTCAGGCCGCAACTAACTAACAGTGCCTGGCACACTCTATATATCACACCACTATACAACAGTACCTGACACACTATTTGTGACACATTGCACAACTTCAAGACAGGGGTGTATATCACACCAATGCATGAACAGAGATGTCATCCATTGCAATGGATGTAAAGTACAGGTACAGTAGTACCAGTCGACCACCCTAGTTATTGATGCCATAGCCCTGCCTAACAGATGTGTATAGTTGTTACTATAGGTGGCATACTGCTGTAACAGATTATATATGTTGATGGATACACACGTATACCCTGTAACATACATATGATTGCAGCCATTGTACAGGCATAATTACACACACATCAGACAAACATACAACACACCACTGTATGCCAACACAGATGAGCATTACCTGTGTACCATACAGTACTGTGTGCCACTACTTACACACCCTTATGCCTGAGTTTTGTCCTCTGTACAGACTACAGGAAACACACATGACAGTGTTTCCAAGCAATGTGAACACACACCATACTGTGCTGCTTAGGCCTACAGCTTCAGGTAGTACTACAGTTCATATGGGAGTTGGATTCACCAGCAGTACCACTCACTAAGCATACATGTATTGCTTTAGCCTACAATGAGACACCACATTCGTCAACAAGGAACTGTGTCACATCATATGCCATACTACTATGTCTGCCTAACAGTACATTACACATCATTTGCTGTCCTCACAGGTAGGATATACACTACCATGTCAGATACAACTTGACACTAAGCTATCACACCTTTACAGACCTTGCACACATTCAGCGTTACACATATTCAACCTCACATAGCAGGTATAGCATTGAGTACATGTGTGAGTGCATAGTGTCATAGGTAGGTAATATGCTGTTGGCCCTAGGGCCTACTGCAGCCTAGCCATATGCTACCCTGGCCTTTGACACACATGTACGTTGATTACACTTGCTCTTTCCAACCAGAACCACAGAGATGTTTCCAGGGGTGTATTACCAATCTCCCACACAATCATCAGGGGTATTTATGACAACTGCTAATGTGGAGCTTTGTTTGCTATTGCTAGGCTGTCTGTTCCAGTGTATGGCATATCTCTAAGATGGGAACCTATCCCTTCAGCATGTGCTGTTTAGTGACCTGACAAGGTTTAGGGCCCTAGAGCATGTATCCCGGAGGGATTGTGATATGTTGCCATGGTGGTTGTCACACAGCTATGGGTGTGACATACCTCTGTATGTCCGGCAGAGGTCACCTCTGTGTGGCCAGTATGCAATACAGTGTAGATGTGGTTTTGTGAGTCAGTCTGCATAGGGCATCTGTTTGCGGCCAGCATTACCATTTGGGAGGTATGTCTGTGGCCTTTTCACCTGGTGTAGTTGTCATGTGAGGTACATACCACACAGGTCATTGTGGGGAACACTGTCCTAGATTTCTATAGATGACACACCTGTTGTCATGACACATAACACACAGACTGATTACAGGTGTAGTGTGGCACTGTCTTCATCAAAGCAGAGGCTACTGTCCACCTGTGTCCCATGTTCCCTTATCACACCTTCTCTGTTAGGTAGATCTCTACCTATGTGGTAGTTAATGGGTACAGTGTTTTGTAAAGGAGGAATGGCACTGCAGTATCAACACTTGTCTACAGTCCATGCCTTGGTCACCACACACCTGTTGCAGTACATATGACCCCGTGTCTCTCTGTCTCTCCCTCTCTCTCTATATGGATATATATAGGTATATATCTATATATATATATATATATATATATATATATATATATATATATATATATATATATATACATATCTATACACATACATGTACACATCCATTGCTGTACACATGGATGTACATATAGGCACATGTACAGTCCACCTTTCATGGTGGGGATATCATTTATGCAACAGTTGAGGGATGTACAGTTATGTGATTATAATGCACAGTGTTGTGCAGAATTCATGTGGGTGACCTCAGCCCATGTAGCATTAGCAGGCCTCACTGGCTGTAACACAGTAGATCTGACAAATCAGTCCCACAGCATTTAATCACCACATGACATATACCAGCACTGCATGCTGTTTTCTCGGCTACACATTACGACCTACATAGATATATGCACATATTAAACTTCAATGACAGATATCTGTCCACCCTTCACTAACAGTTGCAGTATGCCCTTTGCCCTATGCACATGTGCAAATACAGATAGATACGTACTGCTGCCACACATGGATGATTTGCAATGTGTAGAGTACTCTTCAGGAACATCTTCTACATGCCAACACATATATGTGAGTTACATACCTTACCTTTGTATTTCCCTGCTCCGTGTGTTACTTTTTTGTAGGTTTTTATTTATTTATTTATTTATTTTGGTTGTTTATTTTGGGTTTTCCCCCTCTATTTCAGTTTATGTCTAAGTTTCTCTCTCTGTTGTGTCTCTGTCTCTGTCTGTGTCTGTCTCCGTGTCTCTCTCTCTCTCTCACTCTCTATCTCCGAGCACCTGCAATGATAGAATTGCATGTGTGGACTGCAGGTACAGCCTGCTTTTCTAGGTATCTGCACTTGTGCCTGTGACAGCTTCTGCACCAATTCCTGCCTACCATTCAGTAATTGCATGCAGCCTGCTGTGTGGTGATTGCATTACTCACTGTGATTGCAGCCCACTGCTATAAAATGCTAGGTTAGGTAGGCATAGCCCTTTCAGCTTTCCAAGGTGGGGCCCATGCTTGTTTGCTCTGGACACCATTGTGTCAGTCAGAAGGTTGGTATATGTCTCTTATCTGAAGCTAGGGTTGTAGACAGTTATATGCATATTGTACTCAAACCTGAATTTTGCTGCTTCCAGTACACACTACTCAGTGTAGACATGTACTCACCCCTCCAAATGCTAACAGAGGATACATGGGAGTATGTACTTTATTTCTGACTTAAACAATTAACTGCCATACAAATGTGGTTATTGCACTGTATTCCTGTGGCACATGCAATGTTTGTGAACTGCTATACTGTAATTATTACGTTACTCACTTCTGAACAGTTTGTGGTTTGTTTGTGTTGACATTAGCACAGGCTGCTCAACACAACTGGACATAGTTCAGTACTAAGTATGCCTACCTACACCCTGCTTTTTGCCTGAATACACAGGTGTGTTGTAACTTTGGGTAGGGGTGCAGAACTGCAAAGAGCATTTTTTTATTATCATGTGAGGTTTAACTTACTGAACATACAGGGTTGCTGTGTACCTGTTAGTTTATCAAGGCAAGTAGTCTGTTTGTGTAGCTCACACCTGTGGACATATCCAGATGGTAGCTAGAGGTTAGCCTATTATACTTTGTCTGTGCACCACAGCAGTCTTTTCAGCAGTGGCACATTGACATTGTCACAGTTGTTTGCTAGTAGTGCATGGCTACATCCTGTGATATTTCTGTGTTGTACTCCTACAAAAGGGCATGCTTGTAGAACTCCTTCCAAAGCTATTTGCAGTGTGTGTAACAGCAGTAATGCTGATATGCCTGTGTGTTTCTGCCTCTGCCAGGCCTCACAGACCCTCAGGTATATATTTGGACAGCCTCAGTGAAAGGTACATATAAGTGAGTTACACCTGCAATATATTACTGACATATTGCAGTTGAGACTTTCTTAGGAATCAGAGCATATGTATAAGTACACCTTTTCTGATGTGCAAGCAGTGTCTACTCTCACCTATTGACATTATTCACTACGTGTGATTCCACACTTGTCTGCCTACAGTTAGTAATTTTCAGAGTGATTCAGTGGGGCACAGCTAACATTGGTTTACAAATCAGGGACATCCCTGTAAAGCAGTCACAGTTGGGGAGTCTGGCCTCTGCCCTATTCAACTTTGCCAGTATTTGTCCTGGTCTGATACTGTGTGGTGTTTGTAAGGTGCTACTGTAACATTATTCCCTGCTAGGATGGCTGGTTCTTCTTTTACAGTCATGTCATGCAATTCCACAACAACTGCTGGTAAAGACCCACAGAAAAGGATTTGTGTTATACCATTCCTAATTTCCATTTACATTCCCTCATTGTAATGCATGATATATTTATGTCAGAACCAAGTTATTTGTATATCTGCTGTGGCTTAGTGGTAATTCATTCAGTCAATGGTCTGGGGTTCAAGACTGGCAGAGGTTTTTTCTTTTGCTGCTCGGCAGAACAAGGGCCCTGCCATAGAGTGACTAAGGCACTTTTAAGCAGTTGTAAGTGGGCTTGCGTGGGTTTGCGCAATGCTTAGTGACGCTTAGCTAAGCACACACATGAGCACACTCGCTTAAACCTGCTTACTACTGCTTAAAAGTGCTTACTCCCGCTAACCCCCGCGCTAACTTCTTTGAAAGAAAAGAAAATGGGAAGATAGGAAAGTAGTGAAAAAGGGGGCATAAAGAGGGACAGACAGTAGGTAAACAAACTCGGGATGTGCAGGCCGGGTGTAGGGAAGGTCCATAGCTGCCCATATCTTTAACAGCAACAGCTGTGCATATGCAATAAATTTGGAGTGATATTTGAAACCTTCCACCCCTGGGAGAGGGGTGAGGACAACAAAGTGTGTTGTACTCCCAATTATAATTATCAGTTTACATGTCCAATGGACATGTGTGTGAAATGGGCAGCTATGTATAGGGCGCAATTTTTTTGTGGGTACAGATTGCCCTTTTTTTTTTTTCAAGTGAGAGTGGGAAGTGAGGTAGAGGAAGTAGGTATGTCCGGGGAGGTAGGTTGGGGAGGTAAACAGACAAGACAGACAAGACGCATACAGGGGCAGTGTATGACACATCGGGTGGGTGAACACAATTGATGGGCTCGGATGTTTGGAAATCGCAAGCCCATGAGCCCACAGATGGTAACAGCGGAACTGAGATCCCCACCCATGGGCAGTCACCACTGCACCTTCACAGCCCCAAGGGTGGCTGTGCTGGGGGCTGCGTAGGACGGGCAGGCTCACTCATGAGACGTGCCATTCTCGCCTTGAGCTGGTGTAGGGGATCAGCGACTGAACGCTGGATCTCCCTATGCACCACAACCCGGACCCTTCGAAGGGTGACAGGTGGCCCTTCTCCACCCACACTTGCATGAGGGGACGAGCCTCATCCCCTGCAGTGCTTCCATCCGAAGGTGACACAGGACCAACAGAGGAGGGGAGCCCAGGCTGGGCACTGGACCTGCTGGTGCCAGATGCACTCGCCAGCTGAGGAGGGACAGGTGTGTCCGCTGGGACCGGCCTTCCCATACGTTCTGTGAGTAGGTGTGTTTAATTACAACATAAACAACAGCATTCCAGATTAGTTGTAACAGCATGCAGTAATATTCCCAATAACCCAACACACCAAGGTTACAACAGTTGAACAGCAAGCATAACACATGCATATATTGAACCACAGTGGATATTCCAACAGCATGCAGAGATGTTTGGTAGCAACAAGCCACCATGATTGTGGTGTTTAAACAGGGCACATGCATCAACGTGAATGCAAATATTTATAGAACAATAGGACATATGTCCCAACAAATATTTAAGATTGCACATACCCATTTGAGGTATGGAATTGCATGGTTTATGCACATACAGTAGGGTGTAGAAAAAAACCTTGGTTAACATCTTATAATTACCTTTTAGTCTTTATCTACATATCTGGGATGTTTTCACATGACATTTTCACTTCGATTTGTACAGAACCCCGCATTTCTTGACACACACTCGCATTTCTGGGGAAAAATAACATGCTACACGTGTGCCAGATTTACTTATGCATGCCAGCCAGTAACTGACTGTTGCGGACTGTATATATGCTTCACAGCTACTAGCACTTCCATCACCCACTTTATATGGGAGTGCACAACTCTGGGTTGCCAGTACTTTTTCAAACAGTACTATTTGTATAATGCAAGGGTACAACAATATTTCAAACTCTGTGACACATACACACTCTGGGTTTTAGATCTTTATTAATGGCATTACCCACTTTTCCACAAGCTCACTCCTTTATTTGTTTTAACGGTGCATATGGCAGACATGTTCAAGACATTTTATACCTTTATTAATAGGTTAGAACACTCTTTTTTCAGGCTCACTCACTTATTTTATATGGCAGTGCCTGCAGAGATATTTTTCAGACATATGTTACCTTTCTAATGGGTTACTACACTCTTTTTCTGCCTCCCTGATGTTTTTATCTGACAGTACATGCAGAGGACTTATTCAGGCAATTTTATGGCTGTATTATTGGACTACAACACTTCATGCTCTCTCCCATATTTTATATAACAATACATGCAGAATAAAAACTAACCTGCCTGGTGGCGCAGCCTTAGCAGCCTATCAGCATAGGCTTGCTGATTCACAGCACGGTCACCTGGAGCTGTAAAGTAAATGAAGGGATATTGAGACATACCTATCCGTTATACATGCTCAGTTATCAATTCTTACATACTGCATTCCATGGCTACATACTCAGTTGTGGGGCATCCTGCATCCCACGGGCCTCCTGTATCCATTGGTTCTGGTGGTCCTGCTTCCGTCTCTTCAGGTCTGCATGGTGGTGATGGATCTGCTCACCAGTCCGAGGAACGCCTGTGGCACTGGTGAGGTCATGAGCTAACCGGTTCCAAGCCTCTGCCTTGTACTCCGTCCCTTGGAACTGGCCCTGCAGGAGTCTTGACTCATGATAGTGGACAAGGAGCAAACCATGTATTTCAACTCCTCGATGTCCCAACATTGCTCTCGGAAGCATGTTCCCTCTCCGACACCTGCCATTCTAACTTCAGATGTGAGCTACAATCAGTTATGGCATGTATTCCTGCCTATGGGGCTTAAATATGCCGCATTTCCCGCACTTTTTAGTGATTGGTCATTTTTTTAAATTCTCGGCTGACTGCAGACCTGCTTAGTAATGGTTAAACTACCATTAGTAAGTATATGTATGTTAACAGTGGCTGTGTCCCCTAAGTTGTCATGGCTTAGTGGTTCTGTACTTTGCTTGTGTTGTACCGAGTCCTGGGTTCGAACCTTGTCATTCATTTAATTTTCATACAGTCCAGGCAGGCTAGGGGGTGTGGCTGCATTTAAGCAACTTTGCTCTACGTTGCTCCTCGGTGTCCTGGTTGGTGTGGCGCACATGTCCGCGCAAACACATTGCGCTGGTTAAAGTGCTATTTCGCTATGGGCACCTCTACTGCACTGGGTTAACTGTTATTAAACTATGGGCAACTCTATTGTGCTGGGTGAAGCACTGCTTAACTGCAGGCAATTATATATCAGGGTCATTTAAAATATTTATTGTCTTCACTGATACATTGGCCATTTCACTGCTTTTTAGTACTATTTACACATATTTGTCTGGTATTATTTCATATACTGATTTAAAAATAAATATGAAGGGGAGTGGTGGGACTCGAACCATGAATGCCTCTACTTTGTGCGAACGCTCTACCATTATGCTATTGCTATTTGGTGCGATTTGCATAAACCTTCTTTCTTATGCTCTTCCATGTCAGAATTGCTAACTCTAGCTAAGCAATGGGCACACCCGCACACACACGTGCAAATACGGGCAGCTATTTTGGGAATTTAAAAAAATAAATTTAATGTTTTGCTTTTTATAACTGTGATGGGTGTTTACAATATCAGGGAGTGTGGTGTTGGGTGCAGGGACATTTGAGCGGACTCGCTCTTGTGTATTTGCTTTTACTTTTCAAACACTTGCAGGGGCGTGGACATTTAGACTGCTCGGCAGTCGGACACGCCCCCTGCTTTCTTACACGGTCTGTGTATGACTTACGGTTTCGGTCAGTGTGCCCTCATGCATATTCATGGCACGCTGACGTCATACCGTTCAACTGCAGCCTCTGAGTAAGACTTATTAAGTCTTACACAGAGGATTCATGAATCCGGGAGCATGTCTACACGTCATAGTAAGTGTTGTAAGACAAAGTAAAGGAACACGGGTCTCATTACATAATGGCAGAAGCCCTCCATCGTGTCATACCCTTTCCATTTGGAATCTGACCCTGTACCTATTCTAAAATCACTTCATTTGTTAATACTGGGAGATGTTAAACTGTATCTCTATCAAATGAGGACCTTTGACAGATAAATGCATGACAGCATAACTTATAAACTTTTCTTGTATATCTTTAGTTAGGTTAAACCATATTAAGAATAATGCTACACCAAAATGTATGATGTACAACTTGAATAACAAATGAATAAATGTTTACATTTCAACATACTTTATTCAGTTATACTTGTTGTATACATATATATATATATATATATATATAAATATATATATATATATATTATTTTTATATATATATATATATATATATATATATATATGTGTGTGTGTGTGTGTGTGTGTGTGTATTACTGCAGGCTATCTTTTAATAGAGTAAGTATTAATCTCTTCTGTAAGAATTAAGACTGTCGAATGGTAATAAGAGCAATCTAGAAAAAGTGAGTATTATTTGCTGATGTGGTTGAATGTAGTTTAGATGTTGAAAGAATGTGAGGTTGTGTAAAAATACAATAACTTAAATGCAGTCTCATGAAAAGACTTGAGGTTAATCATGTCTTTTCAACCTCCTACATAACTCACACTATTCATTCTGTGTTTGGTACATGAAAGAAAAATGCTGCCAAGTGGAATGAATGGTATCATGTCTACTATTATTCTGCATAGATGAAAGCAGCAAAAGACTGAGAAATGTGTTTGTTGATTTTGACCACCTTTTTGTGATTCATTCCAGTTATTAGTTTGACATGCAGGAACAAAACAATAGTACAGGATAATGTGCAGTAAATAATATGAAGGATGTAACAGAAAAAAAGTGTAATGAATATTAAATGTTGATTTATGCTGGTGAAGTTCCTGTTTTTCCTCGTATCACATTTTCCCAGAGAAAGATTCCTGTATAAAGAACTTTTGTTCACTTGCATTACAAACATAGTTACTACATTATGTCTGTGAAAGTTGAAAAAATGATTCACTACTGTTCAAATTGTGCAATGTTTGTGTTCTCCTGCAGGTTTCAATTCTATTTGCACACATGGCAAGCAGATTTTTTGCACTTAGGTTTCCAAGTGTTTTAGCTTTGTATTTTAAATCTGTTTGTATGTCTGTTTTGTGCTGTTGGGATACATAGGCTGCCCAGGTTAAGGCAATGTACACTGTGCATATTGCGTATTTGTACTTTTGAAAGAGTAGCTATTGTACCTGGGAAAGTATACCTTTACTTACGAAAAGTCAAATTTAGAGTACAAGGAAAGATACTGGATAGAGCAATCATGCTGAAAGATGCACCTGCTTAGAATGCAGGAGAATTCATTATAAGCATTATTTTTTTGTGAATGTAGCGAGTCCCCATACTTCATCCATGTGACTGACTTTGCCCCAATGCATTCTTACTTATATACTTTTATGGTTGCACAGCACTTAGTAAAACAGAAAGAAACCTGGAACACATAGCTGCCATCTCACAGTAGAACCAATTTATATGTAAAAAACATTCTGAGAAGTAAATATCTGATGTGTTTGGCTGATCCAGCATACTTGCTGGTTGTGTGCATCAGTCTTGTTTTAAATTCCCATATTAGCAAACTATACGTTGTTCATTTACAGTTAGCTGTGCAAAGGTAGAATGCTACTCCTGCCCAGAGAGTTAAACTCATAATATTAGTCATGTTTCCTGACTTCTCTTTTATCCTTGCATTACATGTGGCACAGCAATGCCAACTATTGGTCTGTGTGTACCCTTAATGTCCCTGAGCTTAAGTTGGACCATTTAGCCTGTAGATGGATTCTACTGTTTGACATAGGAGTTTATAGGTTCTTCCATAAGATCATGAAGTCTAAATTGCAACCACTAGCTAATGCAACCAGCAGTCCTTCTGCAGCTATCAAAAACAAAACTAATGCAACCAGAAGTCCTTCTGCAGCTATCAAAAAACAAAAACTAATGCAACCAGAAGTCCTTCTACAGCTATCAAAACAAAAAACACAAGTCGGGGCTGATTACCTCTGCAGTAATTTATTTAATTACAAATTAAGCACTGTAATCCGGGACTTCATCAGAATGCCATATCAAAAAGGTTAAAACAATTTATAGTATCTCAAGAATCACATGATCCACATGAAACAATTAAAAAACCTGCCAAGTTATTTAAAGACACAAAGTTGAAACTAAATCTCAAATCTCATAAGAATACTATACAAATTTAAAAAATCAGACCAAGCATATAAAAATCAGCAAATTGAAACATTTCATAACATCAGGAGCCTGTGATATTATTTCCAACATTGGTGAGGATTTTAAAATATATACTTATAGTGAGGTGGAAGTCATTAGCTCATGGGCAGATTTATTTGAAAAGGGTTTGATATTTGTACTTTCTAGGAAAGCCAAAACTTATAATGTTTTGATTAATTTGAAATTATAATTAAGAAAACTTTTCTTAGGTTTTTGTTTTATGAATTGAAATGGTAACAATGACATTGTTGAACATGAATGCAGAAGACCTAGTACTTTCAATGCATTGATGCACCCTATGGTGTCCATTTTAGAAGGAATGTGTGAATTTGACACCAGAAATATGCTGCTTAATTATACTAGCAAATATCCTCCTTTTAATTTAAGTCCAACCGAGTGGGAACTTTTAAGGCACATTACCAACAACAGACAGTTGAGAATGATGGTTTAGTACTTATGGATATCAATGACTACATTAATAAAATATCAGCTTTATTATTTACAGATACAAATGAGGAAGCCTTCATCAATCAGATGAATATATCGTAGATTGCACATATTATTGGAATACTTGTTAGTCAATGACCCAATTATTATATTTGAACATGATTTTTTATATGTTCCCCACCCTAAGATTCCCACTATCTTGAGCATTCCAAAGATTCATAAGAATGTGACAGACCCTCCATTGCATCCCATTGTGGATGCCAAAGCATCCAAGACCTTCCCATTAGAAAAGTGTATAGACCAACAAATGAAGGGGGCAGTGGGATTTTCTATCCAAAGTTTCCAATGATCTGTATTCTGATGGGCTAATTTTTGTAATCACTGATAGGACCTTTTTCTGTTATCCCCCATGATTTTGGTTTAGACCAGCTAAATGAGTACCTTTGTTTTAACACTGACTTTGAACATACCAAAATCATAACACTTAGAACACTCATCGAGGCGGTCTTGGAGAACAACTTCACCATTTCTGAAAAACAACTGTTTAGACAGCGTAGGGATGTGATGATGGGGGTGGCTTGTGTTCGCATTTTTGCAAATATTGCTCTTACTTATTGGGAGTACATTTTTATATTTACCTCTGAATATTGTGCAATCTGGTCTCTTTATGGATGCTTCTTAGATGGCATAATTATATTTTGGACAGACTCTGAGACAGTATTGGACAAGTTCTTTCTGTATTTACACACCACCACTCATTTTTTGAAGTTTACTATGGATGTGCAGGTTTGACTGGAGTTAATTATCCGGATGTTTCAGTTATAAGAATAGAATCTTGAAGAGGTTAGAATTTACAATATATAGAAAACCCACATACTCCAACTCTTTATTGTATTACAATAGTTGGCACCCCATAAATTAAAAAAGTCCCTGGTTAAAGGACATTGCTTTAGATGTACCTCTCAACCAGGAAACATCAAAAATCTGGACAATGGCCTATGAAATGTAGGTAAAACTGGCAAAAAATTGGGATGATGATTAACATTAAACTTGCATACCTAAATATGTAACCCTACCCACTCAAATGGAATCGTGGGATACCAACATGAAGAATAAAATCACTAAATAATAATATATAATGGCAGACATTTGAATTTCAGACTTCATATCCCTCAGAAAATGCATAATAATGCAAAACCTGTTATTCTAGCAACTATCTGAGTTTACACGAGCAATATTTAAAGTCTCTCCCTCCCTGTTTTTGTGCCTTTTTCCCCACCATTATTTTTTTGCTTTGTACAGATTTCTTCAACTGAGAGATTGGAAGGTATATGGTGTATGCGTAAACATTACTGCAATGTCTTTCAGGCCATGGTGAAAGAATTTCCTTATAGAACAAGTCCATAACACTGGTTGGTTATTAAAAACTAAAGCAAGATGAAAGCAGGCAGACAAGCTTCTTCATTGCTTTGGCAGTCTGCTTCTATTTCTTTCCCACTATTGTGACAGACAGCATACCTATTAAAACTCATTTGCGTATGCAAGTTTCAGTCTTTCAGGATGTTATTAAATTCATATTATGTGCACCACACAGACACGTGTGCTTTACAGTCAACCATCAGAACTGTTGCAGTGCCTTTTGCAACTGTGTCGTAGCAGAAGAACTCAGGCAGACTGGACAGTGGGAGTGTAACCTCCTCCCGCTGACCAGCAGCAGAAGCTTAGTTTCATTCCGTTCAGCCACACTCTGTGACCAGAGTACAAAGTCTGACTTATGTACTGGTACACTAGTAAAGTTGTAGGGATACTGTTCTTTGCAAACTACAGAACTGTCTGCCCTGCTGCTAGCAGCATTGTGTGAATTAACAACTTAAGCTCATATGGTTACTATCAGGAGCCATGAACTGCATCAAATGCCTCTTGTTTTTGTTCATTTTTGTTTTTTGGTTAACTGAGCAATTAGTAGTAACTTAAGGGGAGACAGGGATAGTTGTTTTCCTTTTTGTTTACATAGCTTAAAAGTAAAGCCATGCTGTTTTCAGATTAACTTTGCTCACGTCCTCAACACAAGTACACATGTAGGCAATGCTGCCATAAAAAGCAGACATGCTGTGCCAGAGGCTTGGCAATTCCATTTAAAGTGTCTTCACATAATATAAACAGAAAAGGTATAAGGCAAAAAAGTAAACAGTGACATCTTAGCAAGGTGCTTCAGATAAATTGAAAAGGTGCTTTGGAGAAAACCTGTGCAGATAGAACATTTTCTGAAGCTTGTGTTCCTACAGTAAACACAAAGACTGAATGAATGCATGAATGAGAAGCAAAAGTGAATTTTTTTCCTCCATGTAATGTTTCACTAATTTATTCAGCATCCTTGTATAATTGTTAATGAGTGTATGTATGTGTGTCTGTGGGGGGGGGGGGGATAGCAGGGGCTGCAGAAAGATAGATAAATGGATGGGCGTGATATCACCTTATCTTCACTAACTGACAATGACAAAACTAAGAAAGACAGCACTGTTATCTTTGTAAATGCTCACAGTGGGACATATCTTATAAAAGTTGAATCAGTTTACAGGTCAATGTATACAGTCAACTAATGCAAACCACTTATGTGGGTGTACTGTTATAGCAAACTAACAAAACGTCTGGATTCAGTATCTTTAAAGTGGCGCACAAAAAGGGTGAATCCTGAGGCAAAATCTCCAATTAAATACATTTATTTAGCTCTTTCATCCTCAAAGAGTAGGACTTCATCAGAATAAATTATAACGTATAAACCCCTGCTTAAATAATGTACCCCATCCACCAATTAAGCCTAAACAACAAATACATTCCAAGATCACATTAAAGACATATCAGCATTATTGTATATTTAAAAAAAATAAAACAACTTCAATAAAAATGTCAAAATGGTAACCATAAAAAACTCCTTACTGTTCTTATTATTAAATACATTTAAACTTTTCATTGTGGCTGGTTCTTCAGAGAATATTTTAACCTTTGAGAGTACTTATATCTATTTGGTGACTCTGTAGCCACTCCTGAAAGACTTGCTGCATTAGTCAAAACACTACCATTTGTATTAATATTAATCTCACACAGTATAATTGGGTACCTTTGTAAGAGCCTTAGAGTAGCTGGCTTTGGAATGTCTGGTGGCAGGAAGTACGTTATAGTCTGGGCAGAAGGGGACATAGCAAAAAATCTGTCTCAGCCTTTTCCATGTGTGTATGTGTGTGTGTGTGTGTGTGTGTGTGTGTGTGTGTGTGTGTGTGTGTGTGTGTGTGTGTGTGTGTGTGTGTGTGTGTGTGGTGTTAGTGGAAATCAGATCTTAAAGAGTGCGTATGTCAGCTGCTTGGAGCAGGAACATGAAGCACTGGTTTCACAGACAGGATGCTGGAGGACTTGGTTAGGACACTCGGCTGAGGATTCAACTCTGTAGCTGTGCCAATGAGGAGTCTTACCAGGGACCTGGAGGGAGACAGACAGAGAAATCCAGACCCAGGTCTGAGTGTGTTCCCTGTGTGCTGTTAAGGGAAACTGTGCTTGATGCAGAGAGCTCCATCTGAAAATACTATGTGTATCTATTTTTGTTCCAAGTGATCATCCCTCTCCAGTGTCAGTGGAGAGGATTCAGGCTTCTTGATTACTGGCCCAGAGAGAGGTAAATTCACATTGTTTAAAAGTGTTACTTGAAAGAATCAACCTGCCCGGGCTGTGGTACAATGGTTAAGTGTGGGCTCTGGTTGCAATGCCAATACATTTTGGAGGGATCCACATTTCTTTTGAAAAGCTACAGTGAGGTAAAGTTAAGCCAAAAATATCGCTGTGGAAGTAAAGGCATGATTTATGTGGCACGTTGCCAATCATGTACTTGTTTTTATGTAGGTAAAACTAAGCAGGAACTGAGAACTATAATTTACTAACATTGCCATGAAATTCAGCAAAATGATGAAAGGAATGCTTTATATGAACTCATTAGCAATAGTAATACACATGTATTTAATTTTTTTAACATTGACATGTCATCTTGGGTTAATGGGATGGTCCCTCTGATAATTTTTTGGGAGTTTAAAGAGTTAAAATGGCAATTGAAATCTAATGCTACTGTTTTTACAGGGTTTGAATGAAACGGTCTCTATTAGCAGTGTTCTTAGACGAAAAGCAGATTATGCAATCTGATAGTTCAGAAAAAAAAAAATTCTTATTTATACATCTGTTCTACTCAATACTATTTTCTATATTGTTTTTGGTATACGACTTAATTGGTACTTCTTCCTTGATTGAATTTTGCATGTGTTCTTCTGTAAACTTTTTCAATATTGTACTTTATATATGTTTTTTATTGTTTATTGTTTTTTTGTTTGTTATTCTTGGAGCTTTTCTCCTCGGGCCTCTACTGAAAATGGACATGTATCCAGCTAGACTAGCCTGGTCAACAAATGTAAAATAAAAATAAAACAAATAAATAAATAAATAAATGTTTCAGTTGTTTTTTTATATGCTTTGTCTGTTTTTATAAAGTTTGTATGATAGTCTTACGAGATTTGAGATTTAGTAGGGAAATGTATGTGTGGTGTATATATATATATATATATATATATATATATATATATATATATATATATATATATATATAGATAGATATATATATATATATATATGGGTCTACTGCTATTTGCTGACATCCCATTTCACTGAAACCCATTTCGCTGACAGCTCATTTCATAGACAAACTTTCAAGGTGGGGGGCTTTGCCCCACACTAATATGGAGGGCTGTGCCCCCCACCCCCCCAACTATATATTACAACTCCACAGTCGCACAACAGTGGGGAGGGGGGCAAATCCCAGGTTTATGCCCTGATTACTTTTGTCTATGAAATGGGGCTGTCAGCGAAATGGGTTTCAGTGAAATGGGATGTCAGCGAATAGAAGTAGACCCATATATATATATATATATATATATATATATATATATATATATATATATATATATATATAGATATATATATAGATATATATATATATATATATACACACACACACACACACACACACACACACACACACACACACACACACACACACACACACACATATATATTTATATATGATTTACTATTATTTTACTGAGGTGGACTCAGCTCAGTGAAATGACTGCATTCTTGACACAAGTCTGTGAGAAGTCATATTGCCAAATTCCAATATAGCCAAAATGCATCCTGACTGAATGCAACCTAGGAACAAGCATTAACATGGGTCAATATGGGGAGAGAGTTGTACTTTGGCAATGTCGGAGTTCGACATTTACAGCATATGAGTTTTCAAACGTCGCACAAAGTGGATTCCACCAAGTCCACTTCAATAAAATGATAGTAAACCTCTCTCTATATATTATGAGTATATGTATATATATATATATATATATATATATATATATATATATATATATATATATGGATTCCATACATTTGGTCGAATTACACTTAGTCGAAAATGATTCCAGGCATTTCACTTCACTGAAAGCTGACTTGACTGAAAGCTCACTTGGTCGAAGTTCATTTGGTCGAAAATGGACTATAGCCCCTGCCCCACTGCAGTGCAACCCTAGAGTGAGAATATTAAATAAGGTGGTGTGGAGGGTATAGCCCCCCACATTGTGGGGTGTGGTGAGCGTAGCCCCCCCCCCACATTAGGCCAATAGTTTTTACAGAAGATAAATATATATCAATGCATTTCTAATGGATATACCTTCTTATAATAGTGAATACATTAAAATTATGTGGGGAGTATGCCCCCCACACCCCCCCATTGTGGAAGACTGTGCCCCCCACACCCCCCTTATTTAATATTCTCACTCTAGGATTGCACTGCAGTGGGGCAGGGGCTATATTCCATTTTTGACCAAATGAACTTCGACCAAGTGAGCTTTCAGTCAAGTGAGCTTTCAGTGAAGTGCAATGTCTGGTATAATTTTCGACTAAGTGTAATTCGAACAAATGTATGGAATTTATATATATATATATATATATATATATATATATATATATATATATATATATATATATATTTATATAAAATATATTTTTAACTTTGTGTCTTTAAATAACTTGGTAGGTTTAATTAATTGTTTCATTTGGATCATGTGATTCTTGAGATACTATAAACTGTTTTAACCTTTTTAATATGGCATTCTGATGAAGTCCATTGTAGCTGGACAAAAGCACTGAATTTGTGATTAAATAGACTAGTGCAGAGGTAACCGTCCCCCGACTTCTGCTTTTTTTTTTATTCTTGGCTTCATGTTTTCCTTCTTCATCTATATCATAGACCTTAAGAAAAAAAAAAAAACACCACATTGCATTGAGTTATTATAAAACAAAATCAACGACTCACTCACTCAGCCCGTGAGAAAGCAGCCTACATATTAGCATATAGCGTGGATCTTCTGAAAGACTACTAATATCACTCAGTCACTCATTTAGTCCCTGAGAAAACAGCTTTACTGTCATGAACTGGAATCACTGAATGTTAAGCCAGGTACTGTTTTCCTAGGTGAGCTAACTTATAGAATGGGAAACCTACACCAGCACTAGTGCACAGGCATAAAGATTCCTAGACTTTGTCAATGCAAATGTCCAGAAACCATTAGTAAAAGTACACATTGGGGGCATAACATTTTGGATCTTGCCCTTACTAATATGGTGGCATCTTCACCATCCCTTGCATGTCTTCATCACTTACTAGGTTTGACTTTAAAGCCACTTCCTTCAAAATAAAACTGAAACCAGAGACCACTTCCTAACAAGATGCCGTTACAGATTTCTATAGGACATACTGCCTACCCATGAGTGATACACTGGCAAGCTTCAGATCTCCAACAAACACAGTGAACTATACTTAATATGTAGAAACATACACCACCATACTGTATAAGCATGTAAACAGCTGCATAGATGCAGCTGTACCCTGTAGGAATGAGCACAGTTCAAACCCTAGAAAGAACCCCACTGGTGGAATCATAATATCAGCAATCTTTACAATAAGAGAAGAGAATTTTTACAAAAAGTAAGAAGAGTAAGTCCCAGAATGATAGAGCTCTAATCACTGAAATATGCAAACAACTCAGGAACTTAATAAAATCCACCAAAGACAGATTTGAAACCAAAACAGCCACCTGAGCCAGTGACTATCACAAGGCCAATTTTAGTTATGTTAGAAATCCCAGAAGCACAATACAGCAATAAACTGAGTTGATTATGAACAATGTTACTTACACTGAGATTGAAGATATAATTAAAGTGCTGGCTGATAAATTCATTTCAAACAATAACACTCCTTCCCCTCAGTACATGGCACAAGATGAACCTGAAACCAACTCACCTCCTGCTATCACACAAGGCCATGTCTTGAAAGCACTATAGAATGCTAAACATACCACATTGATGGGTCTTTGCAATATCCTCGGATCATACCTCTCAGATGTCCAGATTTTCCAAGAATGTCCAGATTTCTGCCACATATTTTTGGTCTATACCTCAAAACATTTGTAGTTTTTCAGAAAATCACTGAGGACTGGCATCACATTGCCAAAGTACAACTCTCTCCCCATGACAGACATTTGAGTTTCAAACCTTATATCCTTTAAAAAAATGCATGTTAACACAAAATCTGTTATTCTAGCAACTTTCTAAGTTTATAACAGCATTATTTAAAATCTGTTCCTATTTTGCAGCCTTTGTCCCACCATTATTTTAGGCTTCGTCCAGATTTCGTTCACTAAAGAGGTAAAGAGCTATGCCCCAGATGCATCTTAAAAACATAAAGCATGATTTGGCCAGCTGTCTAACAACATTGCAGAACTTCAACCTTCATACAGATTTTGTACCAAGCAAATAGAGAACAGCTACAGTCATTCCTGCATAAAGGAGTACCTTACAAAGACCCATAAGACTGACCATCCTCATATGCAAAACCATGGAAAGACTTACCATGTAATTAATCGGTAAACACATAGGGAATTTGCAAACATTATATCTGTCTCAGTTTGGACTCAGTAAGGGCAGGTCGTGCTTACCCAACCTGGTAGTCTTAAAGGTCACTAAGTAATGGATAAAATTAAAACAGTGCACACCACATACCTTGACCTTGCCAAAGATTTTGACACAATCTCCACTTGGGTGTAGTAGAAAACCTGAAATAAATTGCGAATAAACCCCAAGATTACTTACTGGACTGCCAACAGACTCATAGACAGGATGAAAGAGATCAAAACAGACATAGTTACTTCCACAGAGAGATCAGTCATCAGTGGAGTTCTGCATGGTTCAGTGATGGGAGCTTTCCTCTGATATGCTTTTGGAATTTGTCTACTCAGGGGAACTGCCACATTGACAATACACCCCAAAGAGTTAGCCCATTTTCTCAGGATTTGGGAACTTGTGGACAGCAACCTAACTTTTGACAAACAAGTGCCTTGTGTCATAAGAAAGTCATTCTATATTGCAAAGCTTATAAACAAAGAGAATGTGTTTACATCTAGGGATGTCATTGTTCCCCTTTACTCAGGCCTCATTAGGCCAATCATTGAGTATAATGTCCCCTTTAGCATGTATCTATCCAGACACATGCAACAAATGAAATGCCTACTGAGATGCCTTACTAAAAGGACACAAGATGTAAACAATATGTCCTATACGAACCACCTCAAACCCTGTCACTTTACTAGGTATAGGTTCATAGGTTCATAGGTAGGTACTAGGCTATTTGCCCGAGGGCATTTATAAGCCTAGCCAGAGTGTGTTGGCTTTCGCCACTCCATTGTTTAATTAACTGATCCACTGTCAAGCCGAGACAATGAAGTGATACCAGGGGTGTATTTTCTGTTACCCATCCACTCGTTAAGGTTTCTCTTGAAGAGTGTTAGTGATGGGCTCTGCCTGATGTAATTTAGAATTTTGTTCCAAAGCATGGGGAGTCTCTGTGACAGGAATCTATCCCACCAGCATGTTCTATTTATCGCTGTGGTGAGGTTTAGCTCACTAGAGGGCATGGCTCACAGTGACTTGGATTTCTTTAGGTGGAGCATGTCCATCAATTCTGAGTTGGACATGGCTTTGTAAGTCAGGCAGAGATCACCTCTGAGTAAGCGATATGCCACTGAGTACAACCGGAGATTTTCAGTCAGGCTGCATAGGACATAAGTTTGAGACCAGTAATCCTCTTGGTGAGGTACTTTTGTGGTCTTTCCAACTGTTTGAAGTGTCTTGTGAGGTACATCCCAAATAGGGTATTGTACTTTATGATGGGTCTAATGAGTGACGAGTAGAGGGGCACTATAACCTGTTTATTTCTAGATGTGAACCCTTTAGTAATTAGATGGGTCACATAGAAGGATTTTCTAACTACTTTGGCAATATGATTGTCAAAGGAGAGATTACTATCTACCTGGTTTCCCAGATCTCTTATTACCTCTTCTGTATTAAGGGGGCTGCCACCTATGTGGTAATTTGTGGGTGTTTTGTTTGTCACAAATGGGATGACTATGCATTTTTTGGCATTTAGCTTGAGGCCATGACTTTGACACCAGGTGTCCATCTCAGTAAGGCCCTTTTGGAGGATGTCCGTGTCAGCCGGAGAGTCAATTATGGCTCCCAGTTTGCAGTCATCAGCGAACTTGGTTAGCCATAGTCCTCATGTGTTTGGCTGTACTTCTGAGAAGTATATGCCAAACAGTAGGGGTCCGAGGACCGAGCCTTGCGGGACACCACTTGTGACTGGTTTAAAGTCGGACCTGAAGCCCGCTATTGTTACTGTGTGTGTTCTGTCTGTAAGCCAGTTGGCAATCCATCTCGTGAAGTAGGGGTTTATGTTCAGGCTGGTGCATTTTTCTGTAATACCCGAGTGGGGAATGGTGTCGAAAGCCTTGGTGAGGTCAAGGTAGGCTGTGTGAACCACCTTTCCCTCAGCTATGGCCTTGGTGACTGTCTCAAAGAAGTCAACCAGGTTTAGTAGGCATGATCTGCCCTTAACAAAGCTGAACTGGGTTGGGTCAAGTGTTTGGAGCTTCCCAATGTCTTTGTTAATGAGTTCCATGATAATACACTCAATAGTCTTGCAGACCAAGCTAGTCAGGCTTATGGGTCGATAGTTACCAGGGTCAGTTGTAGAACCCTCCTTTGTGGGGAGAGGAATAACCATTGCTGTGCACCATTCTATGGGCATGTAGCCTGTGGAGAGGCTGAGATTGAACAGCATGTTTAGGTGGGAGGTTAGTTTGTTCTGTAGGTTGTGCAAGACAATGCCTGGGACACCATCTGGTCCCATTGATGCTGTGTTTTTGGCTTTTGAAAGGGCTGTTTTCACCTGTGTGTCTGTGATTTTTGGGACACTACACTTTTCCCGTATTGATGTGGGCCCATTTGGAGGTGAGAGGGGGGTGAAGTTTGCACTGAATCTGTCTGCCAGGATTTTGGCAATATCAGTAGGTTCAGTATATTTTGTGCTATTTTGCACTAGTTCAATGCATATCTGTGAGTTGCCACTTAGATTATTAACATAGCTAAAGAAAGCTTTGTGTTATCTTTTGAATCCTTGGCTATTTTTCTTTCGAAGTTAGCCTTGGATGATTTCTTGAGAGACCTCAGTTTCTTAATGATACTGTTCAGGGATGTCTTTCCTTCTTGGGAGTTGCTTTTTTCTGAACTAGTTTTCTCCTTCTATTGTATAGCCTGCTTATTGCAGGGGTCCACCAAACTGGTTTCCTTCTCTTAGAGGAGTGAGTCTTGGTTTTGCTAGGGATGGCACAATCCATGCATCCTTATAGGTGCTCACAGAGTGCATTTGTAAAGTTTTCTGCATCTTGGACAGCGTTATCTTTTAGCATGGGGGCTGTGAAACTTACCACATCTGTCTTAAATAAAGTGAAGTTTGCTTTAGACAAGTTTTTTACTGTGGTCTCCTTAGTTGGGAGTGGTGATGGTGTGTGGACATCCAGAGTGATAATTTATGGTTTGCTCTAACCAGTGACGGGTTGACCTCTGGTGTGGAACACCTGTCGCCCATGTTGGTGATGACCAGGTCCAATATGTTTTCACCTCCGATAGAGGAGTTTACCAGCTGATCCAGGGCATTTGAGTTGATGAATTCCAGGAAGTGCTGGGCCTGGGAATTTGTACTCGAGTAGTTTTCCCAGTGAATGGTAGGGTAATTGAAATTGCCCAATATCAGGGTGTTTGGTAGGACCTTCATATTTTCCAGTGTCTCCAGAAAGGTGGAGTGGTGGTCCTGGGTCATGGAGGGTGATCTGTAGCATTCCACAATTTGCATTGCAGATTTGCCCGATGTTAGTTGCACGTGGATGATCTCAGAAGTATCATGCTGCGCCACTAACTTGGAGGTGTAGGTATCCTTGATGAATATGGATACACCCCACCCCCTCCTTTTGTGTTTCGGTCCGTGTTCTGTGGCCTAATCATGTGGCATGAGTTGTAGCCCGGTAGTACTAGGGTACTCTCTAGAGCTTTGAACCAGTTTTCCTACAACTGCTAAGTGGTGACTTGTGTCTGGCATACAAGGCATCCTCTGACCCAATAGTGATAGACCTAATGCACATCAGCAAGTCAAACGACATCATAAATACTTGGCCAAAGAATCTAATCCTCTTCTGCAACATAAAAAGAATAGTTTGGAGGGACATGTTTATTTTGTAGAGGATACTGCTGCTCTGAAACAGACACCCCATCCATGTAAAGTAAATCTTATCACTGTCCATATTCAAGTGTAACTTGCACCTACAAATTTGCAATAGAACATTTACCCAGGAGTGTCCCCTGTACTTTTAATAGATAGAAGTAGCTCCCAAATGCTTTATCACATACACTGGTCCTTTAAAATTATATATAGTATGAGCCCAGGAGTGTCCCCTGTACTTTTAATGGATAGAAGTAGCTCCCAAATGCTTTATCACATACACTGGTCCTTTAAAATTATATATAGTATGAGCCCAGTTTTTCTCAATATAGGTAATATATAATTGTTGACTTTTGATGTGTAAGGCCATCAAACACCAAATGGGATGGATTAATTCACCAAAAGTGAAGTTAGCTAGATTTAAAATGACCCACAAGGGCAGCTAGCATAGTACTTACCCATGAACTATGAAAGTCACAAATGTGCATATTGATGAGCTAATTTGCATATTAAATATGTCAGCATTTTTTACGAAGTTTATTTATTGGATTACACATTATAAAAAACAAATACAGTGGATATGCCTACAAATAACTTTAAAATTTTAATAGAATGTATAAATCATAATACTTGCTTATTAATTGCAAATATTTTTTCATTCAGGATTAAATGCGACAATTGAAGCTGTAATTAACACTACATATATAAGATCTACATTGTGGAATGAATGAATAAATAGAAAACATTTTCAAAACTGCAGAGTAAGACACTTCCATCTAATAGATTCCCATCATTCTTCATGTGGTATTAAAGCTGACAGTTATATTGCAGAGTATACCACAAGTTATTTCCTTTTATATCTAGTGCAGAAACAGTTACTCCCAAAACAAATGTACTGTAAGACTGGATGTACATTGGTCCATTAAAACCTTTTAGAGTCTATTGAAGCCTAGGTCATCTATAATGTTTATTATTTATGCATTTATTGACATTTGATTACTGTTAAAGTCTGATGGGGTAGTAGCCCATTTTCAGCCGAGGCTCAGGAAGAAAAGCTCCATAGTATTACAAAACATTTTAAGAACAATAATTTTACAGTCTTTAAAAATAATACAAAAAACAAATACAGTTTAAATAACTATGCCAAATTAGACATCATATGGAAACATTGGTTAAGAATAGACCCAAGTTATATTATGATTTAATAGAAAAATTTTAACCAGTTTATAGCAAATTTTCAGGTAAGTTAGTAAAATACAAACAATTAGTATAATTGTAGCTAAATGAGATGCATTTGATACTGGGATTTATCACAGTCTATTATTACCTAGGTCATCTGTAATAACTGCAATATGTAACTGCCGAGTATTTAACAGTAAATATTATCATGCAGTTTATAGGTTCATAGGTTCATAGGTTCATAGGTTTATACTAGGCTATCTGCCCTAAGGCATTTATAAGCCTAGCCCAAAGTTTTGTGGCTTACGCCACCCCTTATGTTGAAAAATACTGTGCCCATTAGTTTGTTGTGCCTCTGTCCAGCAGTGACACAGAGATGATTCCCGGGGTAAACCTACGATCTCCCATCCACCGGTCAAGATTTCTCTTGAACAGAGCAAGCGAGGTGCTCTGCCTCACATGGACTGGGATTTTATTCCACAGCATAGGGAGTCTCTGGGTGACAAATCTATCCCTCCAGCATGTCCTATTTATAAATAAATAGGGATTCATAAGCAAGTAAGCATAGGTAAGATTCCCACTTAATTAAAAACACAGTATTCCTTTTGGCTATCTGTCCTTCTGACTTGTGGATGCCCCTTAATAACTGACAACATTCTGCTGGTTGATGCAGGGAAGTAGTTTTCTAGAGTCTAGAAACAGACTTTTTTGGTTGTAGCATCACCAAATATAAAGTGGGATGTGGCACTTGCAGACAGGAAAAAGTGCTTTATAAAACTAACCACTTTTATCTTGCTCTGCAATATGTAATATCTTCCTCAACCTCTCCCAAAAGTGTTTCCATAAGCTCTGAAGTGTTGGGGACTGCTAAAATAAATGTTCCTATGAAGTCTTACTAGCGGTGGACTGACAACAAAAACAGGCTAGGGAGTCACCTGTGGATACGTCTGATAACTTAGCCAGCATCAAAAATAATCATTAAATGCATTTCCATGCAAAGGTGTTCCACTATGGTGGAAGATGTGGTCTTCTTAGGAAGCTTCAATATATGTAAGAGACAGTCTTTAGTACCTCCTATACTTTCTTCTCCGGGATTATCTTATATAACCTCTGTCATTAAATTTTATTTGTGCTAATATGCCCATTAAATGAGATAGAGATTTTCTCCTAGCCAAAGCTATTACACAATTAATAACTAATGATTGCACTAGTAGAGAAAAAAAGGCCTGCAGTGCCTGTTGTGAGCTAACTTTCACATTGAACATGGGTTTGAGGTGGTATAAAAAATGTATGACCTGAATAACATTGTACTCTCCTATTAGGTCTGTAAAGGACTCAAGGCCCTTTTCACTGTATAACTAAGCAGAGTATACAAGACATACATGCACTGGTGTGGGTAGGATCTATCCTCTCTAGAATTGCACCCACGTGTTTATTTAAAACATTGATATGCTGTGAACTGGCTATAGATTGTGAGTTAAGATAATAACTTGAGTTTTACTCTACAGTGGAGAAGGGGAGAGTTTCAAGTTTCAAATTATTTGCCATTATACATAACCCATGCATCATGCAGGTGTATCAGTTAAGCAGAAACATGTCATAAATTATAAGATAGCAGATTGATAAGTAACAACAGAGTTTGGTAGTTGTGGGCCCCATGTAATACATGAGCTTAATATACCCTTCGGGATCCTCTAAAGTGTGGGATACCATAAGACTTTCCTATGGACATTATACCATTTTTCTGGGAGCCTATAAGTTTGTCTCATTGACAGCCATTGGAGAATGTGTAAGATTTTAGGGAATAGCATTGTTTAAGTTGGCAGCCATTAGAGAATGTATGAGATTCCAGGGAATCGTATTGTTTTAAGTAGCAGAACTGTGATTTCAAAAGGTACAATCCACATTTCCTGTTCACATATATGTGAATCTAATTGCTCCTGGATTATCTGAACATATATGCCCCTTCTTGCCTGAGAGATGCTAGCTAGAGTGGCATCTAAATATTTGAAAGTGGGAGGATTCAGACATAATTTATATTGACTGGCATGAGGATGTGCCAAGTCTGCTGTGGGCGACAGGAATATAGATTCCCCACCTGGTCACATAAAGGTAGTTAACTGCTCTGTATCACTTAAGATTCCCCTTAAGAAGGGTAGCACCTCCTTTCCACTTATGTGCTGAAGAACATAACATACTATACTCCCATGTGGTTAACTTCATATGCTTAGAAATGGAAGGATGGCTTTCAAGAAGTAACAAGTAACAAGTAATTTCCAGATCAAGATCCTCAAACAAGCTTGCTTGATTGTTGAACTAATGTCATTGATGTTAATATTAATTAACTTTATCAAATGTTTTCATAGATGTACTGATATCAAACATCTCCAGCAAGCTCAGTGATCCATTCAGTTTAGTTATGGAATAGAAACTTTAGCATGAAAGTTAATAGCAATGACAAGACAATTCCAAAAGGGTTGTGATGAACTAGAAAAAATATTAAACAAAAACTAAGAACAGTAGCAAAACCATCACCAACTGTACCACAGCTAGGAAGTTTATTATAAAACACAGGTAAGCACTTTCAGGGATGTACCGCTTCATCAGACAACTCACAAAAGCACTTCATTCCTTATATATTATTGACAAAACACATGCTATCAATTAAGTCTTAAAGATACAATGTTAAAAACAAATACATGGAAATAGTTCTTTCTAGTATATATTATATATACATATATCTGCTTCAACAATTTATAAATGTTGGTTAAACATTGACTTCTATGATTTTAGAATTTTAATATATAATTTTAATTACTGTAATCCAGGTTCAGATATTATAACACACCAAGCTATTTATATATTCCTTATTTATATATCTCTTATCTATATACATACATGTACAGTTATATTCATGTATTTTATACACTTATATACGTATATATACACACACACACACACACACACACACACACACACACACACACACACACACACACACATACACAAACACACACACATATATATATATATATATATATATATATATATATATATATATATAGCTATCTTTATAGACTTATA
Organism: Protopterus annectens; assembly: GCF_019279795.1. Classification (NCBI taxonomy): domain Eukaryota; kingdom Metazoa; phylum Chordata; order Ceratodontiformes; family Protopteridae; genus Protopterus; species Protopterus annectens. The sequence continues at coordinate 897,061,549 of NC_056729.1, forward strand.
TGCCTTTTCATGCATATATATTATATTTTACATGTTATTAGTGCATTATTTATTCGTATTTGATTATTTATATGTTGTATGTTATAGTTCAAGTTTTAATATTTTTGCACAGTAGGACATGGTTTTAGTAATTTTATTATATTATGACTAACCATGATTCATATATACAATTTGTGTACCAACATTTATAAATTGTTGAAGCAGATATATGTATACATAATATATACTAGAAAGAACTATTTTCATGCATTTGTTTTTAACATTGTATCTTTAAGACTTAATTGATAGCATGTGTTTTGTCAATACTATATAAGGAATGAAGTGTTTTTGTGAGCTGTCTGATGAAGCGGTACATCCCTGAACGTGCTTACCTGTGTTTTATAATAAACTTCCTAGATGTGGTACAGTTGGTGTTTGTTTTGCTACTTTAACATTATCTATTTTACACCAGCTGTTTTATTAGTTGATAGAGGATTTTTGTGTTTCGCATTCAAAAACTAAGAACAGTCTCTTGTGCTAAATATAGTGTATAATAACAAAAAAACAAATAAACATTTGGAAATTGTGTCAGCATATAATAATGTCAAAAAAAATAATTAAAATACTTAACTATATACATACAGTTAAGCATCCCCCAAGTGAACAAATAAATCCCAGAGCAATCTCTACAAGTTTCTCATGTTCCACAGTGTAATGTGCATTCAGCTCCTGTTTAATAGAATTTACAAAATAACAGATATAGTCAAATAGTCCAAGCAAATGGCTAGATACCCCTGAAAAATACTACCTCACAAGTAACAATCATGCCATCATAACTTAGATATAGCCTGCTTCCACTATAGTCATGTTGCAACCAGTTTAGTATCAGTGGCGGATTGCACTAGAGCTGCTTTAAATTTCTGGGGTTCCAGAGAGGAAACTAGGGAGTTGCCTTTTATCCTGTCATACTTGGAAAGTGTATTTGAGCATTACATTTTATGTCATTTAGATATTGGATTTTTTCTTTCAGGTAGGACACTGCATTTTTGATGTTATAAAAAATACGGGGACCATCAGATAACACTATTTGCAGTCATGTTGGGTATATCATGGTTGCCTTGACTCCCTTCTTTCTATGAAGGCATAGTAAAGGAAGTCATGTTTTCCTCCTTGTTATAAGCAACATCGAAAATTCATTGTTGAATCTCATTCTGCACCCCATGTACTTAAAATCTATTTTAGCCCAGACAGATCTTAGGACCTTCTCTTTTTCTTGGCAGGATAGAAAATGGATGATTACTGGTCTGGGTGGTGCATTCTGAGAGGAAACATAGGCAAGTTAATGGTGATCCTTTTCAATTATTTATGTCGTTGATATATCCAACCCCAAGGTTGTTGGTAGCCAAGCTTCATGGACGCAAAGCATGCCCATTGATCCACTACTTCCTGTTACTATGCCTATATTATTTGTGCAGTCCATATTTCCCTGGTTCTTCAAGTGGTCATGCAATGTTTAGGAAAATTCCCACAGGAAGGAGAACTGGTGTTCCACTTCTTCTAGCCATTGTTTTCTGATCATGCAGGTTTTTCTCTAACACAGTTGCATACTCGGCAATCCCAACAATTATATTTTTGATGTCCAATATCTGGGCATGCAACAGCTCTCAGAAGGACTGTATTGATAACTTCAGATGGTTAATGGCTGCCTTTATACTATTGCTTTTGCTGGTATTAGTGTTGCAGCCTCATTACAGCTTTATGGCTGAGTGTGTGAAGTGCTTTGCTTTTCTGCTCAAAGAATATGTGGAGGAGGGTGGTGAGGATATCACTTCAGCCATGTCTGACTCAAATAACACGTGTCTAGACTGTATCAAAATTTGTTTTAGCTGTACTTTGTATTTACTTCAGTGGCATGCAGTCCGTGCTATCCAGATGAGCTTAGGTACAGAGATTGAAAAGATTTGAATAGAAAGAGCTAGAAAGTACTAACAAAAATAAACTTCGGATCACAGAGCTCAAATTCTCACAGCTTACATCTCCAGATGCAAAACCAGAAGACACAGATATCTAAATAATTTAAAGCAACAGGATAGTGGCAATGATACTGTAGTTATATTTCTGCATAATAGAATATACTAAAAATGTTAAGTAAATGTGTTTTACTCATTAATTGACATATGCCAGCAGAATAAGCTTTATGTATGTAAGTATATGCTATAACAATAAATAAGACATTGTTAAGGCACAGCTTACCAAATAATATGTGATAAATACAGCCCTTATCTTATTTATTTATTATTTGTTATCATCTGTGTACTGGGAAAGTTAAAGTTAAAGTGGGCCACCATAAATGGTCCTTTTCATTGGAGGGCCTCTGGAGAAAAGCTTCACAGTCAACAAATCCTACACAACATCATACAATGCAATGCAATACAATACAAGCAGATTTAGACTAGGACTAGGAAGTCTTTCAGTGTGTTTTTAAGGACTGGAGGAAGGGGATTCACCTCATGGTGAGTGTGTATGTGTGTGTGTGTGTGGGGTGTATATATATATATATATATATATATATATATATATATATATATATATATATATATATATATATATATATATATATATATATATATATATATATATATATATATATATATATATATATCTCAAGAAATGTTAAAGGCATCTTCAAATCAAGCAATAGTGCCCAACATGCTGTGTGTTAATGTATAATTGACTCCTGCCCAGCGGTGTTACACCTCACCTTATTTCTTTAGCTCCAGTTTTAAAATTACGTGCTGCCAGCTTATAACAATATAATTTTAGTAATCCACTCATGAGAATACAAAAACATTTTCTTACACATAATTTTAAATTAAGATATAGCTTTTTACTGTTGAATTTTCCTCAAAATGACCACTAGAGGGTATTTTACCATTGTAAAAAGATTTTAGTGACTGTTTTTATTATATTTTTATATACACTCAGAATTTTACCCACTGTTTTAAGTACAACATTTTGTACAGGGACTGAATGTTTTAAATGTGTATTTATTAATATATCACATTATTTTTATGTGATACATTTTATTCTGTCACATTCTATTTTGTCACAATTTGACATTTTAATTAGTTGCACTGTGATTGGAGGGCCATCATTTATTTATTTATTTAGAAGTATTTAAACTGCTGCCTGTGAGATACATTCATCTATGCATCTGAGGAAGTCTGTATAGACGAAAACGTACTTGGGGATATAAGCGTTTATGTTTTACTTTGTGGAAGGCTGTCTCTGAATAAACCAGTGTGCTGGAATTCGTTGTGCTGTCTGTGCTGTATTCTTACAGTTTATTGTTTTTTCTTTGAGTTGAACATAAATTGTGAGTTACAAATCCATGTTACAGTAGCTGTTAAAGCTTCCAGAGCAATTTTTTGGATATGCGCCAGGTTGTCTAATATGCATATGATTGTGGAGTCATCTCTACATTGTATTAGGAAGGGCTATTGTGTGGATGTGTGGAGAGTTTTGGTGAGAATGTTAAAGAGGACGAGACCATGGATAGAGCCTTATGGTACACCAGTGTTGACTGGGAGATATGGAGAGAGGACAGAATGCCATTTTAGTGGCTTGACATCTTTTGGACAAGTATCTTTTGAGCCATGGAACAGTGAGCTGAGATAGACTTAGCGAGGACATTTGAAATAGAAGTTTGCTGTGACAGACTGTGCTGAAGGCTTTAGTCAAGACAAGGAATAAAGAGGAGACTCGTTTGTCATTATCTCGACCTTTATTGATACTACCTGTGAAGGTTAGAAGTGCAGTGTTAATACTTTGTAAGGAATGTAAGCTGTGTTGTGTGGGGGGGATAGGAGTTCTTCCTGCAGGAGATAGTTTACCAATTGTTTTTGAATATTTTTTTTCAAGTATTTCAGAGAGCAGGACTAAGATTGCTATAGGTATAAAGTTAATAATATCTGTTGAATTTCCTCATTTGTGTAGAGGGAAAATATGTGATTTTTTCCAGAGAGATGAAATGTGGGATTCATGGACTGACTTATAATAAGTATTGAGACATGAAAGATAGTCACTTGGAAGGTCTTCAGCTGATGCAGAGCATGGTTTGAGTTTGTTTAAGAGTGGTATACTATCTCAGCGCAAGTTTGAATCTGAAAGTGGATGTGGTGATATGTGGCTCTTGGGCAAGATTGGGGTTAGATGCTGGGGAATCCTTGGTTACAGACACTATACTGTCTGTGAAATAGTTAAATCCTATTGCAGTTTTGAGTGGTGAGTTATTGGGAGCTGGGTTAGGATAAGTTTTGGCCCATATAAGATTTCTTTATTGACCTGACATTTTCTGAATTGTGTTTATTACTGTTCTGAAAGTTGCTATGGTATTTTTTTTTTGTCTTCATTTATTTGTTTTTTTAAGTATGGTTGTCGAGCATTCTGAATATTTTTTAAAACTGCACTATTTCTTTCCATGCCTTTTCTTTATCTTGCAATAGTATTCTACTCATTTGGATAGCCAAATTGCATTATTAAGTTTTAGGTCTTCCTTCTATGTGGTGCCAAGCTATTTAGGAAAGTTGTACTGAATTCATTTACAGCATCATCTAAATGGAAGATTTTTAGGAAATTCCAGTTTACAGATGATAGGATAGTAATGAATATTTCTGATTAAAACTTAAACATACTGCATGGCATTTTATAAACATGTTTGAGTGGAGGTGTGAGAGTTCTGGTTCTATAGATTGGGGAATAGTAACTAAGACAGTCTGACACTGTGCCTCTATTGGTGTATTTGCTAGGGTCTGATACTAGGATCTAGTCTACTAAGTAATTTTATGTCTTGATATAATGTATGGGGCTATTAATTACTTGTGTTGAACAAACTGATATTGACATTGCCTAGCATTTTTTTCCTGTGGAATCCTTATGGATATCTGATGTATGATATCTTCCAGTGTAGCTGTATTACCACCAGGAGGGCTGTAAAGAACAGTAATACATATTTGCTTGTATATCTTTACTTTTAAGAAAGTAAAAAGAATCTTTGTTGAATTCAGTTTTGGTATTGGTTTGGAGGAAATATGGTAGTCGTACAGAAATATTACAGCAATACTGCCACCTTACTTTTTTGCAGTCATAATGAATGACATTATAGCTGGGGTGTAATTTCAGAGTTGTTTATGCTGGGTTTAAGTAAAGTTTTAGTCATACCAAAAAATATAAGGCTTGTGCTGTGCAATCTAGGCATATAGTTCAGTAGTTTTATTTCTTATACTTCTAATATTGCAAAAATTAGCTTACCAAGATTATACACTTGGGTCAATTGTTACAGGCAGAAATCGATTTAAAGCTGATACAAAGCAGATTAGCAAGGGGGCACAGAGCATAACAAGTTTTTTTTTCATTTACTAAATGCAGAAACTAGGAAACTGTGGACACTAAGTAATTGTAATATATACAGTGTAATCTATCGTTCAAGAGAAAGGACAGTGATGCACATACTAAGAGGACCTTAGAGTCCAAGGACTACTCCTTTGAGGGGAAAGTCACAGTTAATACATAGTCATGGTCTACATGTTAAACATGATTACATTCCACAGTGACAGTATTTTGAATGAAAATGTATGAGAGTCGGGCCTTGTGATAGAGTTCATTCAGTATCAGTCATACATGGATGAAGTGGCCACAGGTTCCTGTACTGTGAAGGAAGATGGCAATTTAGTGTATATATGTGTGTGTGTGTATAATATATATATGTCTATGTGTATGTGTATAAATATATATATATATATATATATATATATATATATTTTATATATATATATATATATATATATATATATATATATATATATATACATATGTATATACATATATATATATATATATATATATAATATACATATTTACATATTTTATATATATCTATATATATATATATATATATATATATATATATATATATATTGATATATAGATATATCTATCTCTCTCATATATATATATATATATATATATATATATATATATATATATATATATATTTATATACAGAGAGAGAGAGAGAGAGATAGCTATAGATATGCACAAAGGTGTTATGAGGCCTAATGCTGCAGATGCCTTTTTCCTTTCTTTCTTTCTTTACTCTTTTTCAGTGTTAAGAAATGTAGGAATTACAACCTAAACAAGACAAGAAAAGCATGTATAAAAGTATGTTTAAGTTAATGGAATGTAATCTTGGGCTGCTGAGGTAGGGCATGGGGTGGAAAAGTGTACAGGTCATAATGTGTATAGAACTGAAATATTTTCTCTTACTTTTGCATAGTTAAATGTCTGGATAAAGACCCTTGGCTTAATCTAATAACAAGTTTTATGGGGAAACAAGTAAATAAGAGAACACTGAATTTAGTGAAAGTTTGCTTTAGCATTAAATGATTAACATGAGTTTAGAAGCCTGAAGCTGAGGACTACATTTTTTCCTTATGTTTCCATGGAGACAAGATGATTACAGGGCAAAAAAAGCCGAGTTTCTTTGAGGGTAAAACTTACCCCCGGATTCACAAATCCTCCGTGTAAGACTTAATAAGTCTTACTCGAAGCCTGCATTTGAACGGTATGATGTCAGCATGCCATGAATATGCATGAGGGCATGCTGACTCAACCGTAAGTCTTACATGGACCGTGTAAGAAAGCAGGGGGTGTGTCCAACTGCCGAGCAGTCTAAATGTCCATGCCCCTGCAAGTGTTTAAAATAAAAGTAAATAAACAAGAGTGAGTCTGCTCAAATGTCCCTGCACCCAACACCTCTGATATTGTAAACCCCCATCACAGTTCTAAAACGCATAACATTAATTTTTTTTAAATTCCCAAAATAGCTGCCCGTATTTGCGCATGTATTTGAGGGTGTGAAAATTGCTTAGCTACGGTTAGCAATTCTGACATGGAAGAGCATAAGAAAGAATGTTTATACAAATCACACCAAATAGCAATAGTGTAATGGTCAAGCGTTCGCACGAAGAATAGGCGCACACGGTTCAAGTCCCACCACTCCCTTTCGTATTTGTTTTTTAAATCAGTATATTGAATAATACCTAACAAATATGTTTAAACATAGCTAAAAAGCAGTGAAATGGCCAATGTATCAGTGAACAAAATAAATATTTTAAAGGATCCCAATATAAAATTGCCTGCAGTTAAGCAGCGCTTCACCCAGCGCAATAGAGTTGCCCATAGTTCAATAGCGCTTTACCCAGTGCAGTAGAGTTGCCCATAGTTTAACAGTGCTTTACCCAGCGCAATAGAGTTGCCCATAGTTTAGCAGTGCTTTACCCAGCACAATGTGTTTGCGCGGACGTGCGCCACATCAACCAGGGCACCATAGGGCACCGAGGAGCAACGTAGAGCAAAGTTGCTTAAATGCAGCCACACCCCCTAGCCTGTCTGGACAATATGAAAATAAAATGAATGACAAGATTCGAACCCAGGACTCTGTGCATCAAAAGTGAAGTACAGAACCACTAAGCCATGACAACATAGTGGAAGCAGCCACTGTTAACCTTCATATACTTACTAATGGTAGGTTAACCATTACTAAGCAGGTCTGCAGTCAGCCGAGAATTTTAAAAAATGGCCAATCACAAAAAAGTGCAGGAAATGCAGCATATTTAAGCCTCACATGTGGGAATACATGCCATAACTGATTGTAGCTGACATCTGCAGTTAGAATGTCTGGTGTCAGAGAAGTAACACACTTCCGAGCGCAACGTTGGGGCATCGAGGAGTCGAAATACATGGTTTGGCTCCTTGTCCACCGTCATGATCAAGACTCCTGCAGGGCCAGTTCCAAGGGATGGAGTACAAGGCAGAGACTTGGAACCGGTTAGCTCGTGACCTCACCAGTGCCACAGACGTTCCTCAGACAGGTGAGCAGGTCCGTCACCACCATGCAGACCTGAAGAGATGAAAGCAGGACCACCTGAACCAATGGATGCAGGAGGCCTGTGGGATGCGGGATGCCCCACAACTGAGTATGTAGCCATGGAATGCAGTATGTGAAAATTGATAATGGAGTATGTATAACAGATAGGTATGTCTCAATATCCCTTCATTTACTTTACAGCTTCAGGTGACCGTGCTGCGAATCAGCAAGCCTATGCTGATAGGTAGCTAAGGCTGCGCCACCAGGCAGGTTAGTGATTATTCTGCATGTATTGTTATATAAAATATGGGAGAGAGCATGAAAGAAAGTGTTGTAGTCCAATAATACAGCCATAAAATTGCCTGAATAAGTCCTCTGCATGTACTGTCAGATAAAAACATCAGAGAGGTAGAAAAAGAGTGTAGTAACCCATTAAGAAAGGTAACATATGTCTGGAATAATATCTCTGCAGGCACTGTCATATAAAATAAGTGAGTGACCCTGAAAAAAGAGTGTTCTAACCTATTAATAAAGGTATAATATGTCTTGAACATGTCTGCCATATACACCGTTAAAACAAATAAAGGAGTGAGCCTGTGGAAAAGTGTGTAATGTCATTAATAAAGGTCTAAAACCCGGAGTGTGTCTGTGTCACAGAGTTTGAAATGCTGTTGTACCCTTGCATTATACAAACAGTACTGTTTGAAAAGGTGCTGGCAACCCAGAGTTGTGCAGTGCCATATAAAGTGGATGATGGAAGTGCTAGTAGCTGTGAAACATATATACAGTCCACAACAGTCAATTACTGGCTGACATGAATAAGTAAATCTGGCACACGTGTAGCATGTTATTTTTCCCCAGAAATGTGAGTGTGTGTGTCAAGAAATGCAGGGTTCTGTACAAATCAAAGTGAAAATGTCATGAGAAAACATCCCAGATATGTAGATAAAGAAATATAAATGCAATCAAGAAATATGTAGCAGTAACATCCGCATCCTGGACAGTTAGTATGTCAGATATAGGTCAGGCATATATTGAAGTAGCCAAACCCATTATACAACCTAATGTATGATGGCAAGTTTAATAATACATGTAGGGGCTATACACTTGCAGTTACTAGGAATGTAGTGTAGATGAAAAGGAAATTATAAGATGTTAACAGAGGTTTATTCTACACCCTACTGTATGTGCATAAACCATGCAATTCCACACCTCAATGGGTATGTGTAATCTTAAATATTTGTTGGGACATATGTCCTATTGTTCTATAAATATTTGCATTCACGTTGATGCATGTGCCCTGTTTAAACACCACAATCATGGTGTCCTGTTGCTACCAAACATCCCTGCATGCTGTTGGAATATCCACTGTGGTTCAATATATGCATGTGTTATGCTTGCTGTTCAACTGTTGTAACCTTGGTGTGTTGGGTTAATGGGAATATTACTGCATGCTGTTACAACTAATCTAGAATGCTGTTTTGCTTATGTTGTAATTAAACACACCTAATCACAGAATGTATGGGAAAACCGGTCCCAGTGGACCCACCCATTCCCTCCTCAGCTAGTGAGTGAACCTGGCACCAGCAGGTCCGGTGCCCAGCCAGGGCTCCGCTCCTCCCTTGGTCCTGTGCCACCTTTGGGTGGAAGCACTGCAGGGGATGGGGCTCGTCCCCCCATGCAAGCGTGGGCGGAGAAGGGCCACCTGTCACCCTTCAAAGGGTCCAGGTTGTGGTGCATAGGGAGATCCAGTGTTCAGTCGCTGATCCCCTACTCCAGCTCGAGGCAAGACTGGCGCATCCCACAGGTGAGCCTGCCCATCCTATGTAGCCCCCAGCACAGCCACTCTCGGGGCTGTGAAGGTTAAGTGGTGACTGCCCATGGGTGGGGATCTCAATTCCACTGTTACCATCTGTGGGCTCATGGGCTTGCGATTTCCAAACATCCGACCACATCAATTGTGTTCACCCACCCCATGTGTCATACACCGCCCCTGTATGCGTCTTGTCTGTCTTGTCTGTTTACCTTCCCAACCTACCTCCCCGGACATACCTACTTCCTCTACCCCACTTCCTACTCTCACCTGAAAAAAAAAAAAAAAGGGCAATCTGTACCCACATAAAATTAGGCCCCATACATAGCTGCCCATTTCGCACACATGTCCATTGGACATGTAAACTGATAATTAGAATTGGCAGTGCAACATACTTTGTTGTCCTCACCCCTCTCCCAGGGGGTGGAAGGTTTCAAATTTCACTCTAAATTCATTGCATTTGCACAGCTGTTGCTGTTAAAGAAATGGGCAGCTATGGACCTTCCCTACACCCGCCCTGCACATCCCAAGCTTGTTTACCTACTGTCTGTCCCTCTTTGTGCCCCCTTTTTCACCACTTTCCTATCTCCCCATTTTCATTTCTTTAAAAGAAATTAGTGTGGGGGTTAGCGAGAATAAGCACTTTTAAGCGGTAGTAAGCGGGTTTAAGCAAGTGTGCGCATGTGTGCACTTAGCTAAGCATCGCTAAGCATCGCACAAACCCACGCAAACCAGCTTACAACTGCTTAAAAGTGCCTTAGTCACTCTATGGCAGGGCCCTTGTTCTGTTGAACAGCAAAATTAAAAGCCTCTGCCAATCTGGAACCCCAGACCATTGACACAATAGACTGCATGAATTACCACTAAGCCAGAACAGATATACAAATAACTTGCTTCTCACATAAATATATCATTCATTACAATGAATGTAAATGGAAAATAGGAATGGTATAACACAAATCCTGTTCTGTGGGTCTTTACCAGCAGTTGTTGTGGAATTGCATGACATGACTGTGAAAGCAGAACCAGCCATCCTAGCAGGGAATGATGTTATAGTAGCACTTTACAAACACCACACAGTATCAGACCAGGATAAATACTGGCAAAGGTGAATAGAGCAGAGACCAGACTCCCCAACTGTAACTGATTTACAGGGATGTCCCTGATTTGTAAACCAATGTTAGCTGTGCCCCACTGAATCACTCCAAAAAGTACTAACTGTAGGCAGACAAGTGTGGAATCACACGTAGTCCATAATGTCAATAGGTGAGAGTAGGCACTGCATGCACATCAGAAAAGGTGTACTTATACATATGCTCTGATTCCCAAGAAAGTCTCAACTGCAATATGTCAGTAATATATTGCAGGTGTATCTTACTTATATGTACCTTTCACTGAGGTCGTTCAAATATATACCTGAGAGTATGTGAGGCCTGGCAGAGGAGGGAACACACAGACATATCAGCATTACTGCTGTTATACACTCTGCAAATAGCTTTGGAAGGAGTTCCACAAGCATGCCCTTATGTAGGAGTACAACACAGAAATATCACAGGATGTAGCCATGTACTGCTAGTAAACAACTTTGACAATGCCAATGTGCCACTGCTGAAAAGACTGGTGTGGTGCACAGACAAAGTATAATAGGCTAACCTCTAGCTACCATCCGGATATGTCCACAGGTGTGAGCTGCACAGACAGACTACTTGCTTTGATAGACTAGCAGGTACACAGCAACCCTGTATGTTCAGCATGATGAACCTCACATGATAATAAAAAATGCTCTTTGCAGTTCTGCACCCCTACCCAAAGGTACAACACACCTGTGTATTCAGGTAAAAACCAGGGAATAGGTAGGCATACTCAGTATTGAAATATGTCCAGTTGTGTTGAGCAGCCTGTGCTAATGTCAACAAAAACAAACCACAAACTGTGCAGAAGTGAGTAACGTAATAATTACAGTATAGCAGTTCACAAACACTGCATGTGCTACAGGAATACAGTGCAATAACCACATTTGTATGGCAGTTAATTGTGTAAGTGAGAAAAAAGTACATAATCCCATGTATCCTGTGTTAGCATTTGGAGGGTTGTGTACATGTCTACACTGAGATGTGTGTACTGGAAACAGCAACATTCAGGTTTGAGTACAACATGCATATAACTGGCTACAACCCTAGCATCAGATAAGAGACATATACCAACCTTCAGACTGACACAACGGTGTCCAGAGCAAACAAGCATGGGCCTCACCTTGGAAAGCTGAAAGGGCTATGCCTACCTAACCTAGCATTTTATAGTAGTGGGCTGCAATCACAGTAACTAATGCAATCACTAAACAGCAGGCTGCATGCAATTACTGAATGGTGGGCAGCAATTGGTGCAGAGGCTGTCACATGCACAAGTGCAGATACCTAGAAAAGCAGGCTGTACCTGCAGTCCACACATGCGATTATATCATTGCAGGTGCTGTGAGAAGATAGAGATTGAGAGAGAGAGAGAGAGAGAGAGAGAGAGAGAGAGACGGACACAGACACAGACAGAGACAGAACAGAGTGAGAAATTGAGACAGAAAGTTAAATAGAGGGTGAAAACCCAAAACAAACCATCAATAAAAAAAAAAAAAAACACGTGTTATGTCATCTGTCCCTTGGTATCCACATATCCATAGGTATTGTAGGATCCCTCGGTGTTTCGCATAACACATTAGGGGCCTGCATGCATATCCACAGGGCTGATGTACACCTATAATGACTGTCCATTATAGCCAGTTGTTGTTGTGTATGAACATGTCTGACATATACCCCGGCAATTACCCTCACTGACAGTACTCAATAGTACGTGTCATGGGTGTGTGTGGCAGTGATGTCCATGGCTACGGATCACTACATTGGCAGGCTTGACGCATACATACATATGTGACCTATGATCTGAGAAGCAGCGGCACAATCTGTTGAAGGTTACAAATGTATTCATGTAGTATGCAGGCTTCACACCTATGTACTGATTGAGGTCACATGTACACAAATTTATTTGACATGCAGATACCCGATGTGTGCAATGCACATACTGTTTGTAACATATGTAATACCGTAGTAAAAGCAAAACCCACACTGCATTGATCACCTGTGGCACACACACACTCAGCGTTTGCAGGACTCAAACCCTTACCTAACTATGCTATGATGCTAGAAAGATACCCATTAACATGGTGCGCTACATGCTTTACTGGGTGGTTGCTGTTCTCCTGGAATATTTGTAGGATGCTGACATCATCAGACTTTCCAAAGAGGGATGTACCTCTTTTAATGTGTTTTCCCAGTCTCCAAAAAGGCTACTCTTCTCAAAGGAAATCACACACATACTCAAACCCCTACCTAACTATGTTATGATGCTATAAAGATATGCATTAAAATGGCACGCTATATGCATTACGGGGTGGTTGCTGTTCTCCTGGAATATTTGTAGGATGCTGACATCATCAGACTTTCCAAAGAGGGATGTACCTCTTTTAATATGTTTTTCCAGTCTCCAAAAAGGCTACTCTTCTCAAAGGAAATCACACACATATCAGACTTTCCAAAGAGGGATGTACCTCTTTTAATGTGTTTTCCCAGTCTCCAAAAAGGTTGCTTTTCTCAAAGGAAATCACACACATACTCAAACCCCTACCTAACTATGTTATGATGCTAGAAAGATACGCATTAACACGGTGCGCTATATGCATTACAGGGTGGTTGCTGTTCTCTTGGAATATTTATAGGATGCTGACATCATCAGACTTTCCAAAGAGGGATGTGCTTCTTTTAATGTGTTTTCCCAGTCTCCAAAAAGGCTACTCTTCTCAAAGAAAATCACACACATATCAGACTTTTCAAAGAGGGATGTACCTCTTTTAATGCATTTTCCCAGTCTCCAAAAAGGCTACTCTTCTCAAAGGAAATCACACACATACTCAAACCCCTACCTAACTATGTTATGATGCTAGAAAGAAACACATTAACACTGCGAGCTATATGCATTACGGGGTGGTTGCTATTCTCCTGGAATATTTGTAGGATGCTGACATCATCAGACTTTCCAAAGAGGGATGTACCTCTTTTAATGTGTTTTACCAGTCTCCAAAAAGGCTACTCTTCTCAAAGGAAATCACACACATATCAGACTTTCTAAAGAGGGATGTACCTCTTTTAATGTGTTTTCCCAGTCTCCAAAAAGGCTACTCCTCTCAAAGGAAATCACACACATACACCCCCCACACATGGCATTTGCAGGACTCAAACCTCTACCTAACTATGTTATGATACAAGAGAGATATGCATTAGCACAGCACACGATATGCATTACTGGGTGGTTTCTGTTCTCCTTGAATATTTGTAGGATGCTGACATCATCAGACATTCCAAAGAGGGATGTACCTCATTTAATATGTTTTCCCAGTTTCCAAAATGGATACTCCTCCCAAAGGAAATCACACACATACACTTGGGGTTTGCAGGACTCAAACCCCTATTATGATACTAAAGAGATACGCATTAACATGGCATGCTATATGCATTACTGGGTGGCTGCTGTTCTCCTTGAATATTTGTAGGATGCTGACATCATCAGACTTTCCAAAGAGGGATGTACCTCTTTTAATGTGTTTTCCCAGTCTCCAAAAAGGCTACTCCTCTCAAAGGAAATCACACACATACCCCCCCCCCCCAAAAACACACACTTGGCGTTTGCAGGACTCAAATCCCTACCTAACTATGCTATGATACTAGAGATATACGCATTAACACAGCATGCTTTATGCATTATTGGGTGGTTCCTGTTCTCCTGGTATATTTGTAGGATGATGACATCATCAGACTGGACATAGTAATGAATGTACACATATAGTTCGGCAGGTATGAACAGCTTGTACAGGACCCTGTGAGTCTCACCTTGTGTGATCTATCTGTGGACATTTTGACATTCCTAAATATGTCAACACATATCTATGCACAGATCATTGGTTTTGTGGATACAACATGTGTCTGTGATGTTGATGAAGAGCTGTTCAAAGTCTATGTGCTGCATGTGTAGCTCTGTTCCGTGATGTATGTCATGGGTGGCTGCCTTGCAGATGGTGTAGCATGCTTGGGAACCATGATCTGCACATGAACATACCACAGTTGGTAGGGTTGTGTGTTTGTCAGTTTCCAATAGCTTTGTTTATGACTTCTGCCATGATGCACTCCATGGCCTTGCAGATCAGACTTTATAGGCTTACTGGACTATACTTCCCATGGTGTGTTGTGCATCCACACATTTTGGGAGTGCCATATGTTGCTGTAACACATTCGATGGTTCGAGGTCCTGTGGAGTGGGTGAGGCTCAACAGACTGTTCAGGTGCAGGGTCTGTTTGTTCTGTAGTGCATGCATGACACATATTGGGAAACAATGTAATCCAATTGCTGCCATGCTTTTGGCTTTGGTGGGAGCTGTTCAGCCATTCTACACGTGGTATCTCCTGGTATGATGTCAGGGACTATTGTCAGTGGGAGGTGGGTATGTATACATGGGCCTGTCTGACAGGATGTCGGCAATGTCAGTAAGGTACAGTTGTCCCTGACTCAGCACATATATGCGTGTACATTACTATTTATTACATAGCTGAAGGACATGTCATGATTCTCAGTCTGGACTCCTTCTCAGCTACTCTTTACAAAACACCGACAAACCTGAGCACTAATCCCAGTTATACTCTTTTACACACTTAACACCCTACTGATCCTTTGTGATCAGGCTACAGAGTATGTCATCATAATACACTGGCATGTCCAGGGGTCGGTTTCATGTGTACTTTCCAGTCCAGCTAGTGAATATTGTCGTTATGATACAATGTCACATCTGCCTCATGTACACAGACAACCCTCTCCTCCTCACATCACACTCACATATATGTGGGAGATGTAACAATATTGACATATAGGACGCTGAGATCTCTCGACCCATGACTGGCATAGTCTATCAGGTGGTGAGCGTGACCACACACACCATATATCAGTCTCAAATACACCAATAGTGACAGCAAACAAATCACATTATCACACATACACATATTCGGAGGCTCTACATACACTCTGCCTAAGCAGCAGACACCTCCATAGCAGACACACATACAACTGCTACCCCACTACAATGCCCACATGTCACACAGTTCACAATGTCAGTGTGCCACACAGTCACTGCCCTTTGGGCTAAACACACCTGATGCACTTCTTATAGATGACACTTAATTTCAAACACACTGTCGTCCAACTCACCTTGCCAAACAAGGGAATAGTCCATTTGACCTATCTCTCAGGTGCCAGGATCCGCCACATAACACATGCACTCAGGTCACTCAAAAGCAAGTCCAGGACTGGCTACATCATTGTCCATGCTGCTGCGTACAACCTCAGACATTCCTCCCTGGACCACATGACATGACACATAGAGGAACTCTGTGATCATGTAGCCCAGCCCAGTATTACCCTGACCTTGTCTAGCATCTTACACTCACCAAGTATGATGTCACAGTATACCAACAAACTGATCACGTTTAACAGTTGGCTAACATATTGGTGTTATTCAAAGGGGATACAGTGTCTGTCACCCTGGGGTGACATGCTCGACATGCCACGTAGCTTCCATATGGACAGCTTGCACCTGTCACCCATGGACTTTTGTATACTGGCTAGGGCACTTGCTGCCACCATACTGCCTTATTTAAGTGGGGCTCAAAGGACAAAACCACCTCCATAGTCATTACAGAGTACACGACACTGAGGGTAATGCTGCTCAACACCAGATGTATTACCCTCAAATTGCGCCCACTCAGGAATCTCCTCAGTATGGAGGATAGCAATATCTGTGCACTAACAGAAACATGGTTCAGGCTCCCACATGCACACCGGCACTACCAGGTTGTATTTTGTACCATGCTTCCTGACCACATAAATCAGAATGCCCAACACAAATAGGGTGAGTATCCATATACATTACAGATACACATACCTCCCGGTTGGTAGCACTGCACAATGCATGACAGACCATACATATGCACCTAACATTGTGCAAATCTGCCTTTTGGTTTGTTGCCTGCTACAGACCACACTCCCCAACTCAGCAACCTCACTCAGCTTTCCTGGGAACATTGGATAATATGAAGGTCTCCCCAAACACCATTATATTGTGTGACGTCAAATACCCACACATTGACTCTGGATAGTAATCAGGCCCCAACACCCTCAACCAACAGGTGCTACTATTTCTAAACTCATATGCTATGGCACAACTGGTCACCACACCCACAAGAGGGGACAACATATTGGACATGATCATCACCGACATGGGGACTCTATGTTCCACACCTGATATATATACCCCTCATTGGTAAGGGCAGAACATACTTTATCTCACTGGACATCCATATCCCGTCCCCACACTCATCCTGGGTAATCTTGGTGAACATCCCAAAAGCAAACATCGCACTCCTCCAAACCACTTTGGTATCCTTCAGAAACCCTGGGTCAGTGGTAAGTATGGCTCAGACCACTAAATCCTTTACATACACATTATATGGACACCTAGTGGACCGCATGGATCGTTACATCCAAAATAACAAATGGACTCACTCCTCCAATGGCAGTGGACCTGTCTGATAGACCCCAGCCATTAATATGCTTTACAACAAATGGAGGAATCCACTAGATGATAGAGCACAATCACAGACCGGGAAGGCATCTGTGATCTCCACTAGCAGACTGCTACAATCACTCGGGTATTTATGTCAGGCACGCTTCAAATGGACAATTGCACCAGACACGTCGGACACTCACAAGGCCTTCTTCAGTTAATTCAGGTACCTGGCTGGACACTCACTGATATGCTGTGTGTTACTGCATACTGACTAAACATACCCTGAACCCACTGACATTGCCATCATCCTGGTAAACAGATTCAGTGCAGATGTGTCCCCCATCCCCCTAAGGTGGTACTGTCCATACCAACAGAGTGTAACCTCCCAGACATCATGAGTAAACAGGTGAGTGCTGCCCTCCCCACAGCGGACAGCACAGCATCAATGGGACCAGATGGTGTCCCGGCCTGTGTCGTACACAGCCTTCATGACAGACGTAACACTCACATTACGTCACTGTTCAATATAAGAGTTACTGCAGGATATGTACCCACAGAATGGCGTACAGCGATAGTGGTCCCACTCCACTGAATACTGCCACAACAGACCACAGACAATATCGGCCTAAAAGGCTAACTAGCCTGTTCTGCAAAGCTATGGAGTGTATTGTAATGGGACTCATGCACATAGACATGGGAAACTTACAGACACTGGGTCCTACACATTACAGCATTGTTGTGGGCAGATCTTGACTGTTGGACCTGTTCATATTCTTTCAACAGTTACCAGGTCCATCAGTGCTGGGACAGTTGTCCACACAGCCTGCCTGGACCTTGCACAACTGTTCAACACAATACCTCACTCGGCCATTATGCATAGGCTCACCAGCATCAATATCGATACATATCTGACACGATGGATTGCTACCTGGATCAGGGACAGCACCCACATGCTCAGTGTTGCAGGTGCCATATCTGACTATACACCAGTTACACATGGCATCCCACAAGGCTCAGTCCTGGGACCTCTCTTGTTCAGTATATATTTGTGTGATGTACAGGCTATCACAGGAGCGATATGGCTGCCCATGTTCGCAGATGACTGCAAACTGGGTGCCATAATCAGCTCTCCTGCTGGCACATGCATAGTCATACAGGGTCTCACAGAGATAGGTTGACTGGTGCCTGAGCCATGGCCCACTGCTACATGCTATTAGTTGCATAGTCATCCCCTTTGAGGATGACAAGATGCCCACACATTATCACATAGGTTGTAATCCATTACATAAAGTAGTAGTTGTTATGGGTTTGGGGACATGACCTGTTCGTACTCTCACTTTTGACAATACGATTGCCATAGTGGTTAGACAGTACGTCTACATAGCCCATCATATCCCACATGGTTTCACATGTTGATTACGTGTGGTCATTGTACCCCTATACTCTTCACGACCATGCTTGGTTGCTATACCACATTTGGGATGTACCTTACCTGACACCTGCAGCAACTGTAATGGCCGCAAATGTTACTCATTGAGCAGATGTAGGGACTCACACTGATGCCCTGCACAGTTCCGATACAGTAACTCCAGCTCTACTCAGTCACTTACCACCTACACGGATGTGTTGTGTGCCTGTAGTTGAAGGCAATATCTGACCCAGACTTACTGGACATTCTCCACCTCAGGATATCTGACTCCCTTTGTGCTACACACTCCAGGGACATATACCTTAGCACTGATGTTAAAAGGACATACTGGGGGGACAGATTATTATCAGAAAGCCTCCTCTCACTCCGGAGTGTCGTCCCGGTTTTGCATAGCAGAGCCACCCACTGACCACCTACAGGTGACATCTTGACAAGTGGATGGGTGATCGCATGTTTAGCCATGGAATAACTTCTGGGTCCCTGCTAGACAGAGGCACAATACACTGAACATAAATGGGCTATCTTGTGTGGCCTACTATTCACAGGCACAGTGTTCTGATTTGACTGGGTTGCAGAAGCCAAACACACTCTGGCTATGCTTGTACATGCCCTAGGGAAGATAGCCTAGTATCAACCTCTGAACCTATGATAATTTTCCTGATGCACAATGTTATTGCTGATACTGTTTGCAGGTTTTTATCATCTTTGCTTTCACACTTTATATGAACCGCTTAGGTATCTGCAGAACATTTTTGCTTATGGCAGGGTTCCACTATATTATATACGTGTCTGATGTCATATAAGTGTGTGCACAGGGCAGATTGCTGGGTAGTGAGAGGTTCCTGGGTTAACACATGCAACTGCCTGCTACGTGTGGCCCAATGCTGTACTCCAACATGGCCTAAGTGTGTGAGCATGCCCAGTTCAGACTGTCAGTGTTCTGTTGCCTGACATTTGTCTCATGTATTCAAGTGTGTGAGCATGCCCAGTGTGACCTTTCAGTATGTTGCTGTCTGAGGTCCACTACATTTGTTGATGTATGTCTACATGTCCAGTATTAGCATTTGTACTGTATGTGTGTTGAAAGTCAGGTTCTATTTTTACTGCAGGACTCACGTTTGTGTCATAACTCGGCAGGGATTATGTTGTGCCTGCAGGGTTTCCATGAAATACTTTGCATAGACTTATCAACATTTCTTCATACAGGATGACCACTGCACTACTGTCATGGTTTAGTGGTTCAGTACTATGACTATAGTGCACAGTATCCTGGGTTCTAAGCCCATTGCCGCTTATATTTTCATACTGATCAGACCAGACTGCTTAGTGGCCAGTAGAGCAAATATGAGCAGGTTGGCTTTTGATCAGCTATGCCCTACCTAGACCCTGCTTGTCCAACATTGCTCAATATTAACTATCATTGCTGGACATTGGCCAATATTACTCTACATTGACCACATTTGCAGTAGTTGGCGTGTGCCACTTTGTTTACATTGACTTCATGATGGTAAATGCTGTTTAGCACTGCTATATTGCTTAACACATGGCAATCATGCCTCAGGTGTTGATGCAGGGCTGCCTATGTCGGATGCATATACTACACTCCCTATACATGTTTGAAAGCATGTAGTCTCAATGTAGGCATCTCTTTTACTATATGTGCGGGTCAGAGAGAGGTACAATTTCCAGATTTCCTACTGAGCCAGTGTATGTGCTATTCGTTGCCTCTTTGCCAAGGCCAAAGCATACTGGGCATGCCTCCTTCTGCCTACAGGGGCAGGCTCAGGTTGTTCCTCCTCCGAGTCACGCTCTGTCTGTGATGGCCTTGGCAATAGTGGGGGACTGTTTGGCCCAAGCCTATGCTGGTCCTGCTGCAGCTGTTTCGCAGGATCATATTATGTAGCATAGCGCATAGCACATACCATGACAATTTGGGTACATGTAGTTGGTGAGTACTGCAAGGCTCCACCAGATGTGTCCAGACACTGGAACTGTGGCTTGAGCAGCCCAAACGCATGCTCGATTACATTTTGTGTTTGTGCGTGTGCCTCATTATGGCATTCCTGTTCAGGTGTGTGTGCGTTTCCGATGGGTGTCATCAGCCACGGCTCCAGTGCATAGCCAGCATCCCCCACTAGGTGACCATGTGGGATGTCCCCATTGGCAAATGTCTGGTACAACTGCATCAGATGCCAGATATGGGAATCATGGTAGCTTCCAGGGCAGCCAGCACACACATTCAGTATTATGTCCTGGGCATCACACACGACCTGACAGTTGATGGAGGGGGAGCCCTTGCGGTTGACGTAGACCCTACCCCGCTCACTGGCTGGTGCTTTGATGCATATGTGCGTGCAGTCTATTGCACCCACTACCTCAGGGTATTCCGCTATTTGCTGGAAGAGATGCATATTGCTGGCCAATACCTCACGGGAATTGGGGAAATATACATGATCACCGACATGTGCTGACATGGCATTGAGGAACTGGTGCAGTACCCTGGATGCTGATGCCTGTGATATCCCCATCATATCACCAGTTGGTCTCTGGAAGGTACCTGTTGCTAATATTCTTAGGCCAACACATACCTTAGTTTCCACTGGGATGGGTTTTCCTTTGTTGGTTCTGTGTGTGAGGCGTGGCCTGCACAGCTTCACTTTTTGCTTCAAGAGGTCTCTGTCTACTCTATAGCGCTCCACTATCTCCAGCTCATGTAGCCCCTCGTAGGTAACCCTGGGCCTGTACACTCTTCTCCGTCTCCTCACCGTAGGTTGTCCAGCAGAATTTGCATTATTACCACTCTCAGCATGTTGCATATGTCGCCTTATAACAGCAATGGCAGCCCCTAACATTTTTTGTCTCAGTGAAGCCTTTTCAGTTTTCACTTCTATTAGCTTACTGCAGTGTTGCAGTGTCTCTTGAGAGAAATATAATGGACTGTTGTTTGCAGAGTTTTAAGTGCTGGGTTGGGCCGGGCTAGTGTTCTGCCTATGTAATTGCCTGATTCTGATTGCTTTCACCTGCTAGTTCTGCTAGAACTCCTTGGTAACTTCCAGTATTTTGTGTGCTTCCATTTTCCTTACTGTTTCCTCAGGGGGGGGGGGGGGGCACCGCGCACACCAGCACAAATACACGCACAGCAGCTAATCCACGCACACATGCTTACATGGAATAAAGCTTGCTTAGTCTTCTTAAAACGCATGCAGACCGGTGCAAATGCACTTACAACTGTTTACACAGCCTTACATATGCTTACCCAAGCCTACACGTGTGCGCACATGCTTACACGTGCACACACTGTCTTACTCGGGTTTACTGGCACGCACACGCACGCATGCATGCTCAGCAAGAAACTTTGGTGTTATTCACGGCATACACCTTCGATTTCTTGAATTTACCTGGCCTACCTGTTGACACACCTTTTTCACTATTATGTAAATGTAAGCTGACACGTGTCACTCTGCTCCAATGAGCTTTACTCCTTTCATACATACCCTCTTCGTGATGTCACCTATCTTCTACTCTGTCACTCCCCTTATTCTACTCCTACACTCCACTGACTGTGCTCATTTGCTATGTAAACTTGCGATTCACTATCCTAACTCTCATTTGCATAGGATTGCCTACTAATGCTTAGTTACATCTCTTAGACTGAGCTTCCCCCCTTAGCAGCCTCTACTTGGTGGCCATGTTGTCTTCAGCCTGCCATCCCCTTGCATTGTAAATTCATTTTAGCTATAAAATCCACATTTGTGGATCTTATTTATTAATTTTCTACTTTTTAGGGTGCAGCACGTTTATGCGGCGCTGCGCTATGGTTAAACCCCAGAGATCGGGATAAAAAAAAAGTTACTTTTATTTTTAATTTGCATGACTTCCTGTTGCCAATGGCCATATTTTTGGCCATTGGCATGCTTCCTCCTGTGAATGCATGCTTTTTTTCCAGCTGACACGGCTCCGTTTTGCTATTCGCAGAACCGTATCAACTGAATACATTTCTGCAAATAACACTACTCCTACTCGGACAGGTTCGGGTTTCCTGGATCGCAAATTTACCTCATTTGCATGGCTTTCACCTGCAATTGAGGTAATTTGCATATCCCAGCCCTGTCCGTGTAGGACTAGTTTGGAGAGCTTAGTTGCACGCCCTTACCGGCTGTTCCTGGATCGCTTGGCGGATATGTTGGCTGCATGGAGTCTTAATCTACTCTAAGACTCCATGCAAGCCTTCGTGAATCCGGCCCTTAATCTTTTCTGAATGCATGTAAGTGTTTTTTTACCTGGTAGGGGACTAAAGATAAAACAAGAACAGGTCAGACAGTGACTGGGTGTGCAACTTTTTATTTGAGACAACCATTCCTCTTAGGAGGGTAAAACATCATTATTTGAAGACATACATAGTTTTTTGTTTAGTATTAAGTTAATAGGTTATTTGGGTGTTCTGGGGATTGTTTTTTTTTTTTTTTTTTTTGATTAAGGGCTTTCATTCAAACAAAGTCTTATACATATGACATAGATTCAAATGGAAAGGTCATTAACAAACATAATACTTCAAGCCTCAACAGTAATGCAAGATCAGAATCAAACCCATTGCCTTGTTTCTATGAGGTGAACACCTTGCCCATTATGCCAAACACACCATCTAATTCTTCTAATTCCAAGACTCATAATTGCAAATCCTGGAAATATGGAAAAAAGTGAGAGACTAAAGGAGAACTGCAAATGACAACAATCACTTTTCTCCTTTAGTTTTTTTTTTCTTCAGAGAACTGCCCAGCTTGCACTCTGTCACACACACACACACACATACACACACACACACACACACACACACACACACACACACACACACACACACACACACACACACACACATGCCCATTACCTATATATACTAAATGTGAGCTTGCCATACCTTGAAAAAAGGAATACTCTGAGATACAACAGTAATGGACTTAATACACATAATTCCCCATTTTCACAAAAATAGTCTTGCTGTTCTGGAACTTGCACTAAAGTCTAAGAAAATAATACCATTGTAAGAAATTCACTTAAGCACAAATATTAAAAATGACTGAACGTTTTAGATTCCTGCTAACATGTCAGGAGTCTCTGATCTACTTCTGCAATCCAGTGTCCACAGCATTTTCTAGTTCCATAGCTTTAAAAGTGTTTTTGACAATATATCACACTGTACTCCTGTATAAAGTTGAAATTTCACATTCAGTGCATTAATTGTCACCATGTCTTTATAGCAAATAGCCTTCCATTCTTGTGCAATTATTTCAGATGCGTTTTCAAATTTTACTGTGCAAAGGCAGGGATTCCTAGATTATTAACACACTGCATAGTACAAATTATTGCAGGTAGTTGCAATGTGCAGGTTTGGGCAATTATAAGACCTTGGTGGCATGGCTGCACAATGGTAAATGGACTGGAATACAGTGCATACTAGTATGTGTATAAAGACATTGAAATTAGGTACTCCATGTATGTGAGCTGCATGGATTATGTAAATGAAACAAGTGAATAACAGATCAACCTGCCAAACATTAGAGGGTGCATGCATCACAAAAGTGAAAATAGAAATCTAAAAGGCTGCCATATATAATAGGAGGGGAATAATCTCTTCTTATCATAATGGTGACACCTTCCATATTATCTTGGAATGAAAATGATCTCACAGGTCCAGACAAAAATGAAAGAATTTTGAATTATATTAAGAAATGCAGATTGCAAATAGCAATGCTACAGCAGACATATTTAGGAAGCACTGAGTATGTGTATTTGAGAGAAAAAAATATTTCATGATGGATATTCAGAAGACTATAAGAGACAAAGAAAATGAAGAGTACTTATACTAATTGCTAAAGGAACTCCAATAGTGATAGAAAAGAGAAAAAAGATAATAATGGTAGATTTGTGGTAGCAATAGGCTATCAGCAAAGCAGGAGGATTATTATTATTTATTATTTATTTATTGACATGTGTTAACCGGGTTAGTCCAACTGGGCTTGTGGCCCATTTTCAGTGGAGACCCAAGGAGAAACGCTCCAACAATACATTTCTATTACAGAGTATTATATTAATACAAAAATAATAAGGTGAGAAACAATTATACAGAGCAAAAGTTTTACATTTGTTGAGTACATACAAACAAGTTAAAGTTCCAAGTATGGAGAAGGAGCCAAAAAAGACAATAAGAAACATATATTTTTTTACAGTGAGATAATGCATTAGGTAGAGCAGTTAAACAAAGTAAATATATAATTCTGCAGTTTGTGTGGAATTATGCAAATACCTTATGAGAGGTGAAAGGGGGGACTAAGTGGGGTCCTTAATAAGGGAGAGTGTGGGGGGAGACTAAGTGGGGTCATTGCAAGTGCAGGTCCTGGAATTGAAAAAATATGTTTTTAGTTTGGTTTTAAAGTGGGAGATGTATGAGGTGGGAGGTGTGTGAAATTGTACGTAGGTCATGGGGAAGTCTGTTCCAGGCATGGGCAACAGAGTGTTTATAGAGTAGTTTCCCTACAGACTTTGTTGGGTGGTAAATATCACATAGTTGTTAATCAGAAGTGCAAAGGGTTTGGAATGGAGTGTAGATAGAGACTAAGCCAGAGAGAGATGGACAGGAGGAGGGTTTATAAAGGATAGAGTGAAGCATATGAAATTGATAAAGTAGCAATAGTTGGGGAAGTTCAAGCCACTGGAGAGAGTTTAAGACAATGCAGTGGTGTGAGTTGTATGGGGAGTTATTAATGAATCTGGCTGTTTTATGATAAGTTTGTTGAAGTGTGTTAAAAGTGGTGGCCTGAATACTGGTAAGGACAGGGGCAGTATATAGGAGGGTAGGGGGGACGAGCAGGGCCTGTCCAAGAGTAAGTCTCGCATCAGGAGTTAAGAATCTTTTGTTCCAATAAAGCAGGCATAAATTCTGGTGTGTTTTTTTTTTATACATTGGTGTATATGTAGGTTGAACTTTAGTTCATCATCGATGATGACCCCTAGGAGTTTGGTGTGGTTTTCCAGTTGGATAGTTGTATTATTAGAAGATGTAATAACAAAGGAGGTTTTATGGTGAGAATGACAACGGGGAAGGAAAAGTAGGAGTTTAGTCTTTCTGGGATTAAGGATCAGTAGGTTTTCAGAAAACCATTGTTCTGTGGATAGTAGGGCTTGTTGGGTTAGGAATTGTAGTTCAGAAATGTTATTAGAGATAAAGATAAGTGTGGAGTCGTCAGCATACTGAATGAGAGAAGAATATTTACAAGAGGAGAAAAGATCATTGGTGAAGATGCTAAACAAAAGGGGTCCTAAGATGGAGCCTCGTGGAACAACAGAAGAGATGGGAAGAAAAGGGAAAGAGGCTGACAGCCTTTTGACAGATTGTTCCCTGGCAGATAAGTAATCATTGAACCAGGCAAGTGATGAGGGGGATAGGTGTAGGCTAGCAAGTTTGGATAATAGTAAAGGATGAGAGACAGTATTGAAAGCTTTGGAGAGATCAAAGAAGAAACAAGAAATGAGTTTACTGTTGTCTACAGCCTCTGCAAAGGAGAGGAGGGCAGTGGTGGTGCTGTGGTGTGGACAAAACCCGTGTTGGGTAGGGTTAAGCAAGTGATGGTTAAGGAGGTGTTTGAGAAGCTGAGAGTGGACACATTTTTCTAGTATCTTAGAGAGGGGGGACAGAATAGCAATAGGACGGTAGTTAGAAGGTTCAGTGAAATTTCCACCTTTATGAAGAGGGAGAGTAAAGAAGATTTCCAGAGGGTGTGGACAATAGATTCAAGAATGGATCAGTTTATTAGTATAGATATAGGATAGGCAATAGAGTCAGCAGCAAGTTTGAGCAATATAGGAGGCAATTTGTCAGTGGAAGCAGAGCATGGTTTTAGTTTAAGTAGTAGAGATTTGATATAAGTAGTGGGAACAGGTTGAAAGGAGAACAAATTTGTGCTAGTTAGACTAGGAGGGGCAGGTATAGAAGTTGAGTTAGGACTAGTGGTTATGAGATTTTGGATGGAAGAGATAAAGTGTTTGTTTAGGAGGGTGGCAGTTTCTAGAGGGAAAGAGTTTGGGTATGGGGAGGGATTAGCGGTACTTCCAGGATAGAGAATGTTGTTGAGAGTTAACCAAAATTTGCAAGGATTGGATTTATTGTTGAGCTGGGCAGAACTGTAGCATGACTTTTTGTCGTTGGTGTTAAGTTTTTTTGCAAGGTTCCTCAGTTATCTATATTTGAGAAGAAGAGGTGGTTGTTTAATTTTAATCCAGGCTTTCCAAGCATTGTCTCTTTGTTTCATAAGAGACTTAGTCTCTTTGGAGAGCCAGGGAGCATTATTTGATTTTACTCTGATCTTCCTAGATGGAGCTAGGGAGTCTAGAGTACTCAAGAAGATGTTATTGAAATTGCTGACAGCATCATTTAGGGGGAGCTGTTTAAGGATGGACTAATCTGTGTTGTGGAGAATAGAGTTGAAGTGGGAGGAGTTGAAAGTAGATAGTTTTCGACAGTCCTTGATAAGGTGGGGTTTGAGAGTATGGTGGTTGGGCCAAGGATGAAGGTAGGGAGATAGTCACTAAGGAAATTAGGTAAGGTGGTGGGATTGTGGTAGCGGTGGGGGGTATTGGTTAGGCTCCAGTCTATTATGTTGCTGGAAGTTAAATTTTTATGAAATCGAGTGGATGATGAAATAAGTTGGTGGAACCCATGAAGGTGGATGCTGAGTTGGAGAGAGTCAGTTGAGAGTTTGGACCAGTCTATGTTGACATCACCAAGGATATGTGTCTCATATGGTAGATTGTGGGATAACCAGGATAGGATGTTTTCAAGAATGGGCAGATTGTTGCCAGGAGGAATATAGAGGGAAGCTTAGCAAGTTTTTTATGTGGGTTCAGATGGCAGTTGAGAATGATGAGTTCAGCTGGGAGGAATTTAGGAAGAGAGGAGAGGTAAGGAGACATGTTAAGGTTGTTAGAATAGAGGATGGCTACACCACTTCCTTTTTTTACAGGTCTATCAGATCTGAAGATGTTATAGCCAGGTGGGAGTATTTCACTTTCTGAGATATGTGGCTTAAGCCAGGTTTCTGATAGGGAAATAATGTTTGGGGTATTGAGAGCAATCCATGAGTTCAACTCAGTAACCTTATCTGTTAGGCTTTGAATATTCAGAGAGTAAATGGTTAAGTCTTTGGCAGGGAGTGATTGTTGTGGCTGTGACTGATGATTATTAGAGGTGTGAGATGGGGCAGTGGAGAGCTAATTGTGGAGGTGGTGTTGGGGAGAATGAGGGAGGAGAGAGATGATGAGGGGCCTAAATTGGGATGGACATTGCCAGAGCAGACTAATTGTTTAGAGAGAGGCGAAAGGGTAGTAAATGACAGATAGAGTTTGAGTAGCTTTTATTTAGCTTTAGGGGAAGGTGTAATAACCTGTAAGAAGGGTGGTTTGCATAGGCTTGTGGTAGAGGTAGTGAAGAGATCTGGGGAGATAGTAAAAAGATAATGTAGTTGGAGGTATATTGTAAGAGTGAGCCGTTGGAGAGCATTGGAGTGGATTATACAGATTGGAGTGGCAAGAGGTGGTGATAGAGAAAAAAGAAGTAGTGTAGAAGATATAAGCAGATATTTCATGTTAGAGTAGAATATGGTTAGGTTGGGAAAGTAGGAGGTGAGTAGGAAGTGATGTTGATAAGATTGACAGATTAGTGAGGTGAGAGTGGTGAGTGACAGGAAGTGAAGCTGTAGTGGATAGTAGGAAAGGAAGGGGAGGGATAGTTAGGTATAAAGGTAATTGTAATGGGGTGGGTGGGAATGGGGGAAGGGAAGAGGAGCGAAGTGAGCCCAAGTGTAGCGAGGGTGAACGGAGCGGGGCTAGACCCACAAGGAAGAACTCAGAAAACTATCAGAGAAGCTGATACAAAGGACAGAAATGAGAGCAGGAAAGGCAGGGAGTTCTAGGAAAGAGCAGAGGTGGCTGGGCTGTGTTTAGGTTAGTAGGACTGTAAAAGATGAGGCAAGAGTACTGAAGAAAAGAAGGAGAGAAAAACTAGGAGGTGTGCACAGGACTGATAACACTATTATCTTTGATAGAAAGCAGCAGACAGGGAAAAAGGGTTTGGTAGGCAGTAGGAGCAATTCACATAGGAGGTATAAGTTAGAGAGGAGAAGGGTAGATTAGAAGGAGTATGGAAAAAAGGGATAACTAGTCAAGTGTAAAAGATAACATAGTTAAAGGGTGCAGTCTGCAGGTGAGTAAGAGCCACCACAGGAGTAATCAAGGACTAATGGTAGCAGGTATCTTTAACAGATGAGGTGTACATACTTAGATGGTTTTCACTAGTGAGGGATGCACACTGGAGGTACTTGACTGTAGGTGAATATCCAGCTAGAGTGGGCCAAAAGGTGTCAGGGCTGTTCAGGTAGCTTTATTTGTCTGGAAAAAAGAATACAGAGAGAGTTATAAGGGGTAGAGGGGAGATGTAAAGAGGGTTAGAGTCAGTAGAGTTTGTGGAGTAAAAAAGGGGGGGGGTGAAGTGTGTGAATGTTTATGGATCAAATAATAGAAAAAATGAGGAGACCTCTTAATTAAGAAATGAGGGGTTAGTGAGGGTTTAAACTGATTGCAGGTTAAATAGTGTGATTAGGATATGAGTTCTGGATAAATAGGGTGAATGAGATATGAGTGGGGGTAAAGGAGTAGTAATAAATGATACAGCAGTGTAGAACAAACAGTTACACAATACAATGGAATAATGCAATTTCACAATTTGGTGGCAAACAGGAGATGATAAAAACAGAGATGCAACATATGCAATGAACAGAATTAGCAATTCAGTTAAAACAGAGTGGAAATCATACAAAAGCAGGCTTATAGACATTAGCTATTACAGCAGGATTCAAATGAACAGTTAGTGCAGGTCAATTCAGCAGAGCCACAATCAATATAGCAGAGTAATATCTGATAGCTACTAGACTGTGTATGGCAGTCATTAATACTTATAAGCTTCAGCACAATTTATGGTCACGACAACTCAATGCAGTACTGATTAGGAAATATTATTAAGTTGGTAACTGGCTCCCAAGTCTACCTATGTAGAAAAGAGCAGTATCCAAAGAAAAAAATGGCCGCTAAATCACTAGTTACGTCCTAAACCAGAGAGCAGGAAAGTGGAAAATCCCATTCACTAGGCAGAGAAAGAAGGGAACCATCGTGAAAGGCCAAATTTTTGTGTTAGAATCCATCAACAAATCCATTAGACGGAGCTATAGTGTAATAGTCTACCCTTCTAACATTTAAAATTGTAGCAATATCAGTAATTAAGCACAGAATCAGAGCAAGCACAAAAAATGGCTTAACCTGTATAACAGCCTACCCTTTTAGCTTGTACAGTTTCAGTACAGCCAGCACATAATTACAAAAGCAGAGCTAAGACAAAAAAAATGACCAGACTAGTTTGTAATGTTGTAGCAAGACCTTCAGTTAATTGCAAATTAGAGCAGACACAAAAATGATCTAGAAAGGCTACACTGTCCATGTTCAGACCAGCATGAACTTCTTTTAACACGTAATAACATTTTACTTCTATTCTGCTCACAGGCTGCTTAGTTACCCTTCGTTAGTTCAACAAGTGGCGGCAGTAATATAAAAATAACAGAACAAACACAAAAATGGCCTAGAAAGGCTACACTGTCCAGGTTATGACCAGCACAAATATTTTATCGCAAAACAGCGATTGTTTTTGTTATTGCTCACACAGGCTGTTTAGTTACCCTTCATTAGTTTTGCAGGAGGCAGCAGAATATAACAACAGTAAGGCTTACCCATGGAAGGCTTGCATACACCTCAGGACCACTCATTGAGAGGGGAGAGAGAGTAAAGATGGCTCCAAGGGAAAACAAAATGCGCCAATCCATAAAAGTGCACAAAGGAGTATGGGCAACCTACAACCTTACCCTACGGGGGGAGAGACAGGGAGGCAAGCAGGAGAGAAAAGACAGAGAAAAAAATAGTAGATAAGAGAAACGATGGACTAGAGAATGAGGAGTTAGGTGAATAGTAAGATGAAGTATAGAAATAGGGTGGGGGCAAGCAGAATAGTGCAAGAGTTCTCCAAGGGGGTATTACACCCATGAGGAAGGACTCAGAAAACAATGAGAGAAGCTTATACAAAGGACAGAAATGAGAGCAGTAAAGGCAGGGAGTTCTAGGTAAGAGCAGAGGTGGCTGGGCTGTGTTTAGGCCAGTAGGACTCTAAAAGTTGAGGCAAGAGTATTGAAAACAGCAGGAGAGAAAAACTAGGAAGAGTGCACAGGGCTGACAACACTATTAACTTTGATAGAAAGTAACAGACAGGGAAAAAGGGTTTGGTAGGCAGTAGGAGATATTCACGTAGGAGGTATAAGTTAGAGAGGAGAAGGGTAGATTGGAGGTAGTCTGGAAGAAAAAAAGTATAACTAGTCAGGTGTAAAAGATAAAATAGTTAAAGGGTGCTGTCTGCAAGTGAGTAAGAGCCACCACAGGAGTAATCAAGGACTAATGGTAGCAGGTATCCTTAGCAGATGAGGTGTACATACTCAGATGGTTTTCATTAGAAAGGGATGCACACTGGAGGTACTTGACTGTAGGTGAATTTCTAGCTATAGTGGGCCAGAGGGCATCAGAGCTTCTCAGGTAGCTTTATTTGTTTAGATGGTTTTCACTGCAGAGGGATGCACACTGGAGGTACTTGACTGTAGGTGAATTTCCAGCTAGAGTGGGCTAGAGGGCATCAGGACTGTTCGGTTAGCTTTATTTGTCTGTGGAAGGCTCGGATACACCTCAAGACCACTCATTGAGAGGAGAGAGAGAAACTAAAGATCTGGCATCCTGGCATGTAGTTATATTGCTTTGAAAACCGCAGTTTACTATGGTATATTTGAAAGCGGTTGGGTCGAACAGTTGCAACACTAAAAAATAATGTTGCATTTAAAAACAGCGGAAGACCAGAATGTTGAAAATGGGAAACACAGAAATGTGCATTCGACATTTTCAACATTCCTGCCTTCCACCCATGTTACTCACGTTACCTCTACTTTTAGCAGGGGGGCTACACCCCCCAAACCCCCTCACACCCCCACATATTAAATATATTAACACTGAGATCGCACTACAGTGAGGAAATGGCCTACTTCCCTGTTCTTCACTGAAGCACGACCTCACTCCACAGTCTCAGCACATCGACTGTCAAAAGGTCAAGTGCACCATGCAACTCGACTGAACATGATCGACCACTTTTGGTTCGGTTTCCTGTCCCTTGGAAACCGTGATTTCATACATCGGTCGTTCATAGTAAACCAAAATTGCTGTTATGGAGCTTAAGTAATTCTAGGGAGAAATAATCAGGGTACAGCAGGGAATATTACTTATAGGTGAGGACTGGGACTTGATTTACAATAGTAAGGATGTCTCAGGGGGAGCTAGAAGGGAAAATGTAACAAATGAGGGTAGATTTTTGAAGACATTTATGAAAATATCTGGTATAGAATATGTGAATTCAGTAATAAAAACTCAAAATTTGCATATTACTCTCTAAGGTGCAATAACTGTTCTAGACTAGACAGAAATTATTTATTTATTTATTTATTTTATTTATTTTATTTTACATTTGTTGAGCGGGATAGTCCGACTGGATATATGTCCATTTTCAGCAGATGCCCGGGGAGAAAAGCTCCACATAGCAAAAAAGAGACAGTACAATTATACTTCAAAGGAACATGTACATTTAATTGAGAGCTTGATACACATCCGATAATTATTTTAATTCATGCACCAATACTAGCTAAGATAAAAATGAAGGGTAATGAAGTAAAAAATAGACACTGGCACTTCCCCAACTATCTGTTAAAAAGAGAGGAATTTAAAGAATCGGTAGTGGAAATCATTCAGGAGTTATTAGGGAATAAAAGTTTTTTTTAGAATTTAGGGCTAGTGAGTGGGATAGAATGAAACAGGAAATTAAAAATAGGGTAGAGACAAAATAAAAAGAGATATGGTTAACAAGTAACAATAATTATTTAGATGGGCTGACAAAAGTTAAAGTATTGAAGATTATGAGGAATCTCACAGAACAAGAAGACACACAACTGCAGAGTGCTAAAGGGAAAATAAGGAGAGTATATTAGTTTAGAAAGATTGCCATTAAGCAACTGTTTTTGGATAATCAGTCCAGTCACAAAAAACATTTAAAACAACAACTTAAAAAATGGAAAGTAGAAAGGATTATTGCCAAATTTAGGCAGCCTATAACAAGAAAAATGACCAGAGATCTTAGAGAGATATTAGAGATATTGCAGAAATTTTATGAAAATTTATATAAAACTGAGAAAGGTAGAAATCTAGAAAAAAACACAAATGGAAATATTTGAGGAACATTTAAACATGCCAAGATTAGAGGTAGAAGAGGTTCATCAATTAACATTTAATAGAGGAAGAGATGAGATAAAAATGGTGATGCATAACCAATCTGCAGGATAGATGGTATTCTGGTATAAGCTTATAAGCTAGGAGGGAAGAAAGTGATAAAGATCAGGAAAGTTTTCTTTAACAATACCTTAAAAGGAGAAAAAGCACCAACATCCCAGAAAGAAGGTTGTGGTGAATGTAGTAATCAAGTCCCAGCAGATCCAGCATTATACAGGCCCATTTCTATTTTAAACCATGATTATAAAGTGTTTATGTCTATAATGGCTAAAAGAATGGCAAAGGTGTTGCCAAAATTGGTAGATATGGCTCAATGTGTTTTTTTGGAGGGGAGGCAAACATTTGACAACATTAATAGAACAATGATGAGCTACAGGGAAGAAAAATGTAAGAAAATACTTCTATTTTTGGTGGGTCTTGATGCAGAGAAACATTTAACAAAATATGCTGGGAATTTATGAGTAGGACAATGGAAGCATTTACATTCCCAGATACAATAATAAGGTTAAATAGGAGGATATGTGAAAGGTGAGAGGCATAAATTGAATTGGGAGGTTTCCTCTCTCATAAGTTGCATCTGAAAAGAGGAACCAGACAGGCGTATCCTCTTTCCCCTTTATTTGCATTATATTTAGAACCATTGGCAAAGAAAATAAGGGACTCAGAAATTCAAGAATATATTTGGTATGATAATAAAGAAAAGTTGGCTTTATTGCAGGCAATATTATTTTGTACCTAATGAAACCAGAGAAGACTATCACAGTGTTGTAGACCATTACATGACACTTCTGCATTTTTTTCAGGATATGCAATTAATGAAGATAAAACAAAGACTATATCTGTAAACTATGTACCCACACATGAATCGGTTCAGCAATGCCCATATTTATTGGGACATGATGCAATGAAGTATTTAGTAATATGAGTTAAAATGATTTTGTTATGGCAGCTCAGGATTTGTGGGAAGAGAATAAATAAAAGATAATATAAAACCAAAGAAACTGGAAGTTCTTTCCTATGAATGTGGATAACGAGATATAAGCAGTAAACATGTTTTTAGTCCCTTTAGTTTTATACACAGGTCAGGCATATTTTTATCAACCGAAGAAGTCATGGATAGTAATCAGTAAAAAGCTGAAGGATTTTTTCTGGGAGGGGAAGAGGGCAAGAGTCAAGTGGGATAAGTTGATCCTTCCAGTAGAACAAGGTGACTTAGGATTATCTGATTTGATGGGACATTTTTGAGCTACACAGTTATGACTCAAAACATAGCACAATCATATAGGTATAATGCTATGATGATCAGGAGGAAATTTCAAGAAATAATGGGAAAATGGGATTTTGGATCCAGATCTTTAAAGGCAGTAACAGTCATACACAGTAAAATATTCATAAAACAGCAGAAGGTATTCTAAGAACTAAGCCAATACAGAAATGGAGAAAAGAGATTCTGTTGATAGGGGAGACTTCAATAATGGATAAAGCAAATAGATAAGAAGGGCCTATAATTTACTGGAGGAAACTGGCAAAGTAACAAAGAAACTGGGAAGAAATAATTAGAGAGGAAAAGATAATAAAATAGGAAGATGCCAAGAATACATTTGTGCTACTTGAAATGGTAATAGAATGGAAAGAAGCCAAGAAAGCATTTGGACTGCAGGCTTCAGACTGCCTTCCCTATCAAGGACTGCTATTAGAGCATAGGCAGAGAGAAAGGGATAAGGGATTCTAGTAGAAAGACCTGTACTGGTAGAGTTTTTAGCTGAATCTAGAACAGAAGCTATTGCTAAAAAAAGTGATTATTAGTAGGGCATACAAACTATTGCATGATAAGTATAGGAATCGAACAGAGGAGGTTAGAAAAAATTGAGAAGACAGAATGAATAAGAAATTCACAAAGAAAGAATGGGGGAAATATGTTTGGCTCCTAAATATGTAAAAAAGGTCTTGAAAACATACTTTTTCGGAAGTGTCTGCATGGATATTTGTATACTCCAGGCAGACTCCAAAGAATTTTCTCACAAGTAGATGGAAACTTTTAAAGATGTGATGGGGAAGAAAGAGTTAACTGGGAACATATGTTTTGTGAGTATAATGAGTTGACAGACTTTAAAAATTCTCTGGAGATCACTTTGCCAGAAATACTAGTTGAGTAAATTTGTATAACTAAGGGCATTTTTGTTCTTTTTTTTTTTTTTGAGCTGGGATATCAGATTTGAATTTTCTAGACATAGTAATGCCTTAATTTTGGTGGCTGCCAAAAAAAAGTAATTACTGGAAAATAGAAATCAAATTCTAAACCAAAGATATCTGGAGTAGTGAATATTGTAACAGATATAAGAGAAATGGAGGTGTCATCTTTAGAAAGGGGTAGGAGCAAATTACACAGAAACAATAAAATGTGGGAAGAATGCATGCAGAAAAAATGTTTTGGAGGAGCAATAAGGTTTAAGGAAGGGCATGATGTGACCATCTTATACAGTGCTGGATTGATTACATTGTACAGAAAAATATATTTGATGTATAATGTTTGCAACTGTAAACATAATAATATGCTTTGTTTTCTTTTTTATACATGTAAGTTCAACAATATCACAAGTGATAATTAAATAAAGGTGTTAAAAAATGTTTATTATACAACGACCCCCCCATTAATATTCCAAAACATGAACACTGATTGGTCAGCGTGCACATTGTAAATGAGACGTATACTAATGGATAAAGGTCTGTTCGCACAGACTTTTTCCATTAGTATAAGTCTTTTTTTTTTTTTTACAGCAATGGAGAACACAAGATCTCTGTTACTTTTTAGAAACTGTCTCATTATGTTAAAGGAGTTTAACATAGTGAGACAGCTTTATAAAAAGCAATGGAGATCTTCCTTTCTCCGTTGCTTTTTTTAAAGCTGTCTCACTATGTTAACGTTTAACATAGTGAGACAGCTTTAAAAAAAGCAACAGAGAAAGGAAGATCTCCGTTGCTTTTTTTAAAGGTATCTCACTATGTTAAACAACATAGCGAGACAGCTTTAAAAAAAGCAAAGGAGAAAGGAAGATCTCTGTTGCTTTTTTTAAAGCTGTCTCGCTATGCTAAACTCCTTTAACATAGCAAGACAGTTTCTACAATGCAACGGAGATCTTGCTTCCTCCGTTGCTTCCACCTACAGCTCTGATGTACTGTGTAAGCATACGCATGTGCAATACATCAGAACTGCCGCAGAATACCAGACAGCTGTGGAAGGGCAACACGGAGGCATTATACAATGCCATTATTTTAAAAAGTAAGTATTTTTTCCTTAAATAATGTCATTGTATAATAGCAATAACCCACTTCTGGGTGTGGGTAATGCTGGATTTACCCACAGTTGTCTTTGTTTGGCCACTCGGGCTTTGCCGTCATTACCAAACCACACCAACTGTGGGTAAATCCAGCATTACCCACACCCAGGCGTGGGTTATTGCTTAAATACTTCAGAGCCAGTAAAATATGGTGTACTCAAGCCATCTTCTTGACCACACCCCCAGCAACTCAGAGCACTACTTTTCCGTTTTCCTGTATATCATCCTGTATTAGAAGACTTGCTGTGGAAGAATGAATCATGGGTGTAATAAAAGGTTTCACAACTCCATAAGGTACACATATATGCTAATAATTTTTTATCTGATTTATCAAAAATGTATGAAAGAATGCAGAATTAAGACATCTTTGTATCATTTCAGTCTGTAATATTTTGTATATTCTTTTTCGTCAAATGTCTATTCACAGTAAAAGCTCATAGACTGTCCCACAATAAAGAACTTGAAAATGTCATGAACAATTTAAGTTACAAAAAAGAAGGTAAACAAACTACATGGGGGCTTCCAAAAAAGGCAGAGTGAAAGAAAAAGGGTAAATGACTTGGCTGTGTGGTTAGCACTGATCATTAAAACTGTGAGCCATTTCCTGCAATCTACTGTTTAATTTATTCATAGGTTAGTACTAGGCTAACTGCCCTTGCGAGCCATTTTAAGCCTAGTCAATTATCCCTTGTGAGACTCAAACCTTGTACCTTGTGTTTGTAAGGCAAACACCTTAACCATTAGGCCACCCTCCCAACCCTACAGCTAGTGTGCATTTGGTTACTGTGCTAACCCGGTACAAGGGACTCAGTCAGACAGTTGTATGAAACAAAATGGATTGAGCTCTTTGACAGGTTCCACAACTACATGTTTAATAATTATGTAAGAAAGCTTCAATATGTATTCATGTAAGTGGAAATATGCATTTAATTTACTGTGCAGCATGAAAATTGGCATTGTTTCAAGAAGAAAAAGTGAAGACATATTATGATTTCATAAAATATCTGAGATAAAACAAGACAAAATTAAGAATTCTTTTAAGTTCTAGACAGCTAGAAATATCAAAGGAGTTTGTTTTCAAATAATTTATTTATTTCTTCCAGAATGATTATAGCCTGCTGTTCAGAAGAACATAAAATAATATGAAGATAATTACTGCAATCCACAAACATTCAAATGCCTTGGAGTTAGTGTGATGAAGCAGTACATGTGTCTGTTTGATTTATCTGTAATCTATGAAAGCAAACTTACATTTGTTCACTATTAACATTGCTATCATGCATGACTAATCCTGTTTTGGTTTCATATGAAAAGTAATTCACTGAAGTAAACTAATTGGCGACCCTCTTTCAGAATCAGACATCTTATCTCAGAAACAGTAACAACAGTTCCTACTGATAGAGTCTGCCTTTAATAAGTCTGCAAAATTACATTCTTTTCTTCTTTTATTTTAACCACTTACATGAACATTTATGGTATCTATACAGAGCTCAGGTTTTGAATTAAAAGAGGTGAAATGCTGTGATCTAAGTAATCTTTGAGCTATAGTACTGTAAAATCTTTATATTCCATATAAGTATTATATTTTATATCTTTTCATACATAATTATTTACAAATGTTTTACAACGGGCAGTGCAATGATGCTCATCAGGCCATACAAACATTTGTTTTTGTTAGTTAGTTAAGAAAAGCACCAAGCCACATAGTTTTATTTGCTACAGTGACCAAATACATGGTTAGAAAAAATGGAATAATATAAACACAACAGAAAAATGAGCTTCTGGTTATTGAATGGAGTAAATTGCAGTAAGAGAGTAAAATAAATGCAATATGAAGTGTATTAACCAAAAGCAGATTAACACCTACATTATGATTTAATGAGAAATAATGTACAGGCAGAAAGAAGTAATACTACCAGTATTATCTCCATAAAGTATAGCCAAACAGGCAGGGCAAGTAAGGTGAAAAATAAGAAATAAAAAGAACAATAGAAGTAATTGCAATACCTGAGTGTGAATCCAAATTAGAAGATTAAATGGGCATTAGGTACATTATGGAAAATAAGTCGGTGCAGAATATGAAGAAAGAAAAAAAAATGTTTTCCAATATCTGAAAATTATATTTTAACTTAGTTTGCTTTGGTAAAATATTTCTGCCAATCAGTATTAAAAAAATAAGTAAATTAAACAAAAGCCAGTATTTTCTAAAAAGAGATGACCCTAATTTTATAATGTTTACAAAAGCTACCATGATAACCGAAGGGCAAAAGATGTCACACCACCATCCTAAAATGATGTCATCTGGCTAAATCTTATTTTGACCTGAGGAAGAACTCTCAACAGTACAAGTGTTCAACAATCACATCTTGCTGGACCTACACAACAAATAACTTAATTCACTCATCCCAGTCTCTGCAGTAACAATAATGCACTCCTGATTCCAATCACAATGAATATCCCAGAATAATGGTATGAAGTTCCTTTTGCCTGAAATTCCCATGGTGATTATTTTATTACAAAAACAAAACAAAAATCCCCATGTTGCAAAGAAAAGATGCTTATCTCCCCCAAATAAATCCAAGGGTAATGTATCTGAAACTTGTCACAGAACTGATGAAAAAAGAGCAATTGCTCACTTTGGAAAATATGTTCTATCCCATAAAACTTCATAATGGTGATTAATAATGATCCCTAGCTTACCATATACATTAAAAACGTAATATAAACCAAGGTGAAGCATGGTATATCTGCACCTCCTATAAACTTTCTTTCACTGAGGCATGATACTACAATTGCAGTCTAAATCACACAGAGCTTAGATAAAAATGTTAAGATCCTCTAAAGAAAACGTTATCAGTGCCTGACCTGCTGATCCCATATTTCCAGCATCCAATCTGACTGTTACATGAGCATTTTCTGTTAATTTGAAGACATTTTTCAGGGTGACTCTCCACCGTGCTCCCAGTAATATAAGGTTTCTGCTGTATTCATCCAGTCTCACTGTATATACGGTACCAGCAATGGCTTATTGACTCTGAAGATAGGAAAACAATGTGTATTTGCTTTTCTTGAAACAGATGCAAACATGCAGATAGCTTATTTGAAGACTCTATGTGCTTCATGTCTTGTAACTGTGCTTTGTGTTGTAGATTTCATCTATTGATTGGAGCTACCCTTTGTGCTGTAGACTGGGCAGCAATTTTAGTACAATGATACTACCGAGGAAGAGAAGAAGAGTCCAAAATGTCTAGACGACACTATTTTATAGACATTATCTTCAGGCAAAGGTGTACATTTATACAAAGATTACTACAGATTTACTCTGTCTCTACTTTCATTTCCACTGCTCTGTTGACCGATGACATTCTAGATTCATTCTCCAGTTCAGCAAACTTCTACTTTAGGGCCATCTCTATAAATGTTTCATGCTGTCTCTTATACAAATGGCCAACTCAGCGCTAGATTATGCAAATTTGTTAAGACTATAAATTCTTAATGGAATCCTCCTTCACATATTGTTAAATCACATAATCACATTGTTTCCCTTTGTGAACCTTGCTATGAACTGGCAAAATAGCAGATACTGTATATTCAAATCAAGGAAAATCAACACAACTGACTGCCAATTGCCAATCTAAACCTTTTAGACAAGATTTTGAAAAAAATACAGGTACAGTTTCAATGTCATATATGGCAGATATTTCCTTAATGACATGACACATAATTTCTGACTTATTTCCATTTCCAGTACAGCTAACTCTCTTACAGTTATTGATTACATTTTCTTAAATATCAATTTCTGAGTATTCATTGTACCACTCTCTGTGGACACAAGGAGGCATTAGGCAAAGTTCATCACTCTCTACCCCTTTCACTCTAATCATCAGTTGACTGTAGTTAACCTTTCCTGTTTGGTTTAGTATGAGAGATATATTCCTGTGCCATGCAGCTCAGCATGTTTCTATTTCACTGTGATCTATTTATGCTAAGACGAAGTAATAATATCCATTTCTTAACAAAGCAGGTCCACTGGACACACAGTCCCTTTTCATGGGCAAACCAGCAGCAATGTCTGGTTAAGTGACTTACTTAAAGG
This sequence comes from Protopterus annectens, assembly GCF_019279795.1. Lineage (NCBI taxonomy): Eukaryota > Metazoa > Chordata > Ceratodontiformes > Protopteridae > Protopterus > Protopterus annectens. The sequence goes on from NC_056729.1 coordinate 897,102,248, forward strand.
AAAACTCCACCCTCTCATACAGTTTAACTCAATCGTTAGGTTTCTTTTCTCCCTACAATATGGTTCCAGGATTGTGTATGTACCAGAAACCTGCTTGTAGTTTTTAAGACTTTTATTTCCTTGCATTGGAGTCAAAGGAAGGGAAAGTCCATCTATTTTTTTTAAACTCAACTTCTCACATACTTTGCAGAGAAATTTGTCTCCACCTGCATGACATATTATAGACACAGTTAAATCTGTAGTTTACCCTGTCAGGTACTGCTGTCAGTCTTAGATGGGTAATTAATCCTACTAATGTCAGGAACACAGCAGCTGATATAAAAAAAGACAGAAAGCTGTGGAATTGTTTCCACTGTTTTTATTGCAGAGGGGAGGACAACTTAATACTCCCCTTTCATAGCAAAACAAAGCAATTAGATCGGTCAAGAGTTTAAAGGCAATTGTCAACTCTGACAAATTTACACAAACAACAACACAGTATTGAAATGCTAAGCTTCAAATATTATTTATAATAGTTTGTGTTAAGATAACTTAAGAGTAATAGCAATGATTTCTGTGACATTTAGAGAAAAGTCAGTAAATTTTTTTTTCTTGTAAAGTATAAATGCATTTACCATTTTCAAGCCCCCCCCCCCCCCCCCCACACACACACACACACAGGCCAGAACTGCAGAAAAAAGAGTCAGGTGACAACCCTATCAAATAGGTGCACTGATACTGTTCATAACAAAGGTATTTTATGCTTTGTGTGACATCCTTCCAGAAGGGGATGCATATCTGGTACATGCAGATCGATTGTAAGAGATTCCCACTGACTTTGAGTCAGTCCATGCATTGTCAGCGAGCAACCATAATATACAGCTGAATTTACTTTAACATACATTTACTATGTGCCCTTGCATTAATAACACTAAGAAAAGGAAATCAAAAGTCCTTAACTGTGTTTAAATGCATACACACACACACACACACACACACACACACACACACACACACACACACACACACACACACACACACACACACACACATATGCTTTTGTACACATGTACTTTATATACATACGCATATACAGAAACACATATACAGAAAAACATACACACACACACACACACACACACACACACACATACACACTATATATATATATATATATATATATATGTACGCGCGTGTATGTGTGTGCAATATGTGTGCATACAATGAATTATTTATAATAAACAACATAGTATAGTTAAGCATTATTAATGTATACTTTCTAGTAAATGTTGCTCAATGATTTACTTGGTCACTGTCACACATTGGCTATGTGTTCCACATGCAATATTGGTCAATGACTTTCTGTCAGTATTTTTTTCTTTGCATTCATAAGTGCATTTAATAATTGTTATTATCTTTGCAAGTGTAGCTTATGCTGTGGCTGAAAAGGGTCCTGGGACCAGTTCACTTCCCTGGTTACCAAAGTATAAATAAATATGAAATAGAAAAAAAGGGGGGAATATGACAGGAATAATTGAGGAACTAGTAAAGCACATTTTAAGTCTGCATCATTCATGAGAGAGAAAAATCCTTCCACTGAAGGCATTGGGAAGTAGCAGACAGACTAAGTTTAGAGCCCTACTACTTGTCACTTGTAAATGTACAGCAAGGATTATTTACTGCAGTGAGAGTTTTCACACCTCAGCATGAGAGTATGGGGGAGGGCTTATCAAGTTTGTTAGGACTACAAATGTCTCCTCTTAGAAAAATGTTTTTTATCTGCTTTCTTTTGCTGCAAGTAGCTAGCAGCTATTTATAGCATAGAACAAGCTCTGGCAGACAAATAAATGAGGCTCAGTCAGGTAAACTGAGAAGCAGCTCTTTTACAGAAGGTGTGTTTAGATGACAGTGCTTCACAGTCCTGCCATTATATTTTAATGGCATGAGAAAACATCACTACTTCCTTATGTCTGCCATGAGTCATATAAAGATGACTTGCAATGCATTCTGGGAAGAAGGAAGGAAAGCAAAAAGTAAGATCACGTTACCAAGGCAGGCCCCATCATTTGCCATTTTGAGTGAAACACATTAAAATTGTAAAAAAAAGCACTTGGAGTGATGTTGAGGCATTAAAATAGCTCAAAACAAAGATACAATGAAAAAAATAAGTTTTTTTGAATTCTAAGGTGGAGTTTTCCTTTAAGGTTATACAGTAGGTATATTAGAGCTGAGGGAATCAAAACCTATACCACAGGAACTACAGCTCACAGCCTTATACCTCTGAGCCAACTCAAGTTTGGATAGATTTACTTTGAATCATTAAAAAATCACATGCCTCAATTCAGAAATCCAGAAATCTGCAGCAAAAATAGCTCATAACCTACAACCTGAGGCTGCATATATAACGTATGTACATGTGATTATGATTTTTATTAGCTAATGAACAAAAAGGAAAAGGCAAAAGTATCTCTTCTCAGGTGTGGTAGTTCTTCATGTGCCCCCATATGTGCACTTTACCCCCTCAGAACCTCTAACTCCTTTTTTCCTTGTTTTTCTCCTTATTATTGACACTCAAATTAGATTTTTGGAAGAGTGGTCATGAAAAGATGGTGATAAGTTGTCTCGCTCACTTCCTAGGAGAATACCTAAAAAAATATGCTGAGCAACAAATAATCCCTCCTATACGGTGATCATGAACATGAATGTAAGACCAATAACTACTCTAAGTAGTAGCATATAAGCAATGCACACATACACACACACACACACACACACACACACACACACACACACACACACACACATATACATATAAATATACATGCAAGATGAGGAAAGATTGAAAACATTATGAGCATATACTGATGGCCAGTTTATAATAACATAAACTTGGGTTATTATCTTATGCATCCATCATGAGGTACAGATTTGTAGAGCAAATAAAACTGACACTCAAACTTACTAAGTTATTTACGAGTGATACAAGCCAAGCTGTCTCTGAATAAGTCATTACTGACTTCAACTATTATTGTTAGCACAATAAGTGTACATATTCATGTCCTGTTCAATATATTTTTATTTCACTGTTTTTGTGGTATTTATAACTACTGCCCTTTGCCTATGGCCCTTTGGGCTAGCCTTCTATCCATGTAAACAACCAATAATTACTGAAATGAAGAATTAATGAAATGAAAACACGTATGAATTACTATTCAAAGGCTGAGCTAGATGTTATTCACAGAAACAGTTTACACCTCTTTAGGCATAAATATATTCCATACATAAGAACACTTTCCACACTCGTATCTTTGCAAGCCATTCAATTTCTAACAGACCACGGCACTTAAACTTTGTGAATTTAGACTTGCCCTGCTGATAATTAACATGCTACTACTGCTGTTATTTTATCGTTTTGAGTCTGGCACTTAATTTGATATTGAGTACTTCCACTGACAGGTCAGTCTGTCCAGCACTGCTTCTTTAATTTTTTTGTAAATATATATTCGTTACACCAATAATATCATTTATCTCTCTTAACCTTTGCTACATCTTATTTTGCTGCCATTCATTCTCAATATCAGTGTGTTTCACATGGTTTCTTGTCTTTGCATTATGTGGACACAGAGTCTGACTTTTTATTGAGCCATTAGACATACAGGAAGCAGTCTGCATTTACTCAATTACTTCCTTAAGCACTGAATTATTTTCTTGCAGTGCACGGGATTCTAAGAAGTTTTCCACAGCACCTCAATTTACAAGGTATTAATCTTCCAGAGCATCTCTCACAGTCATATGTTTTTAAAGACTTTTTTTTTTTTTTTTTACTTATCCCTCACTCACCATCAATCCTCCCTCCCACTTCTTAACAGGCCCAGTTGCTCCTTCTAGGGCAATCGCCAAGTCATCTGGAAATGATGCCATTATACTCACACAGATCCAAGCTCTTCATTAAAGACCTGGCCCCCCTCCCCATTCCTCAAAGCATCTAAGTTTTGACATGCAGGGGTCATTTCAATATATATACTTACTTCCTCATGTAGCTCATCAAGGGCCCTGACCCACTCTCCCATACACAGCACCTTTACATCATCCCTGGCCTCTCTCTGGTACCTGTTTTGCATGTGTGTCCAGGGAAACTCCCCCGAAGAGATGTGAGCCAGCGCATTTGTATCAGTCCTCGTCTCATCCTGTCCAGTACAGGCAGGTGAACAATCCAGTAATCAAGGAATGATTATCAGGATCATAGCCAAGGCTGTATCCCTCTATGTGAATAGATTCAATAGAGATATCTGACTATTTGGACATTTGTTGATAGTGAGATGTCTTTGCTTTTTAATATTTTAACCTAATTTGTTATAGTTTTCCTCCCATGAAGCAGGCATCTTTTAATTTAATCATTGCAGTCACCATTTGCAGAGTTGTTATAGCTCAGGGAAATAAAATGTTTCACTGCCTCAATGTCTTTCCTCTTAGTTTGCCAATAATTGACAGAGCTAGATAATATAATCCTAGCTTTTTAATTATGAGCAATAAAGAATAAACCAGGTCTTGCACTTTTTACTTCACGTTCAACAAGCTGTTCAACTCCTTTTTGCCTTTAGCCATCTGAATGGCATTGTCAACATACCTGAGATCGTTAATATTTCTGACAGCAGTTTTCATTTCAAAATCTGATTCATCTAACCCAGCATTTCACATTATATGTTCATCTCATTACAAATGAGATTAATAGTGTGACAATATAAAGCCTTGTTGCATTCCTTTACCAGTCTTGAATCACTCATGTGTTCCTTAGTCAGTTTTAGCTGTTAAATTGTTATCCACATACAGATTTCTCAGAAGACAAGTAACATACAGATTTCTCAGGTAGTGAATAAGATTACCAGGTATACCTGTTTTATGAAGAACTGACCACAGTTTGTTGTGGTCAACAAAGTCAAAGGCTTTAGACTAGTCAGTAAAGCAAAAGCTTTTTTGGTACTCCATTGATTTCGGCATTATCTAGCAGGCAGTGGCAGTTTGATCACTGGTAACTCTACATCTCCTAAAACCAGCTTGTACATCCAGCATTTTTATGCTAATATAGTGCTGGAGTCTTGTCACAGGATTTTAAGCATTATCTTGCTAACATGTGTATCAAGTGCTCTGTTTTTTTGATAATCCGAATACTCCTTAACACGGCCCTTTTTGGAGACTGAGATGTCAGTTCTCTTATTCCTGTCCATTGGCTGCTGGTGCGTTTTCCAAACTTGCTGGTGGACTACAAGCAGCAGCAAACCATCATAACTTTTCAGGATTTTAACAATTCAGATAGAATGCCATTAGTTCCTGCTGCCCTGTTAATGCAAGACTTCCTGGGTCCTGTTTACCTTCACTATTCAAGATATTTGGCTGTAAATAATATAACATGCTAAGACATTTATCTGTGATGTAAGAGCTCTTCTCACATGCTTCTTTATACTCCGGCAACCTTTTGTTTTAATCTACTTTTTCTGCTAGGCCACTCTTAATTTTATATTTTACCTTGCTAATTTTTACATAGAAGTTTCACTGCATAGTATAGGATTTGATGAACTATGATTATGGTACTTAAAATGGGAGAATAAATTATCTTACAAAAGTAACTGCACACATATGAGCCTTGACAGAAACATAAACTTCAGCACCATTTTAGTATATTCAGAGTAGTTGGTAAGTCTCAAAACCTGACTTTCTTTCCACTAATGAAGTCCTTCTTTGTTTAACAAATGTCATGAAGTGCTGATCTTATATCATACTTGTTAATTTCATGTCCCTTTTCCTATGCTACTTTGGTGTATTTAACACTGTATTACCAAACCAGGGTCATTGATTATTAATGGTGATTTCTGGTTGCCTGTAATAATCTGGATTATGATATATGACACCGGCTCTCTTGTGAAAGAAATGCTCCTTAATCAACCTTGAAGCTTTCCTGGTGATTTAGTAAGGACAACATCCCATGACATTCTAGCCTGGTGGGCATGACTTCCTTCATTTGCAGCTACAAGGGTTCACAACTGTTTGCAGCTGGTGGTTGCAGTAGGCTGAAAGACGTGGTGACATTTAAGTTTACTAATACATTTTCTAGATTGTGGCTGTCAGATCCTCAGTATTATGGAATAGTATGAGTATTTCAAAGCTTACCGTGGTGTACTTTGTGCATCTCTCAGCAACTAAAATATGTGAGAGACTGCTGAATATCTCTTAACTAGACAGGGTGTACAAAATGTGGGAAAAGAGGCAATGGTAATTACAAACTCAAGATCAAGTCCATCTCTAATTTTTAGATTATTTTACAGCCCAGATTAGCAAATTTAAATAAACTCCCTCCTCAAAATGTAATTTAACCTGAATCTAGTTGCCTTAAAAGTTTTAGTCCTTAGTAGTGCACTTATGAATGCAAAGAAAAAAATACTGACAGAATGTCATTGACCAAGATTGTATGTGGAACACATAGCCAATGTGTGACAGTGACCAAGTAAATCACTGAGCAACATTTACTAGAAAGTATACATTAATAATGCTTAACTATACTATGTTGTTTATTATAAATAATTCATTGAATGCACACATACTGCACACACACACACGCGCGTACACATATATATCTATATCTATATATATATATATATATATATATATATATATATATATATATATATATATATATATATATAGTGTGTGTGTGTGTGTGTGTGTGTGTATGTTTTTCTGTATATGTGTTTCTGTATATGCGTATGTATATAAAGTACATGTGTACAAAAGCATGTGTGTGTGTGTGTGTGTGTGTGTGTGTGTGTGTGTGTGTGTGTGTGTGTGTGTGTGTGTGTGTGTGTGTGTGTGTTTGTGTATGCATTTAAACACAGTTAAGGACTTCTGATTTCCTTTTCTTAGTGTTATTAATGCAAGGGCACATAGTAAATGTATGTTAAAGTAAATTCAGCTGTATATTATGGTTGCTCGCTGACAATGCATGGACTGACTCAAAGTCAGTGGGAATCTCTTACATTCGATCTGCATGTACCAGATATGCATCCCCTTCTGGAAAGATGTCACACAAAGCATAAAAGACCTTTGTTATGAATAGTATCAGTGCACCTAGTTGATAGGGTTGTCACCTGACTCTTTTTCTGCAGTTCTGGCCTGTGTGTGTGTGTGTGGGGGGGCTTGAAAATGGTAAATGCATTTATACTTTACAAGAAAAAAAATATTTACTGACTTTTCTCTAAATGTCAAAGAAATCATTCCTATTGCTTGTCCTTAGACAGTCATAGCTCATAATTTGTCAATTAATTAGAATTCCACAGATCTCTCAGATGTATCACCCCCTCGGCACATGTGACCACTTAGGGAATGCATATTATTTTGATTTATCCTGTAGATGATGTGATCACTGTACTTATCTGTAACTTTCAAAGTTGCGTTTAGTCCATTAGAAAAACACTGCTTTGTTATACAGTAATAAAAGTTTACTGGAGTGAGTTGTGATGCCCTTCATTTGTCGGCCAGTAATCAAGGAGCCTCAATCCTCACCACTGGCACTTGTTGGGGGAACGTTCATTCAGAGGATACCAGGTACACACACAATATCTCCTGATGCAGTTCTCTGCATCAAGCATGAACAAGCACAATTTCCCTTAAAAGAAGACAGAGAACGCATACAGTCTGTGCCTGGTTTCCTCCTCTTTCTCCAGATCCCCAGTAAGACTCCCCACTGGCACACCTATAGAGTTGAGACCTCAGCTGAGTGTCTAAACCAAGACCTCCAGCAGCCTGTCTGTCCAACCAGTGCTTCATGTCCCTGCCCAAGTAGCTAGCACACACACTATTGGAGATTTGATTTACACACACATGCATGTGCACACGCGCACACACATACGCACACACACACACACACACACACACACACATGCACACACACACACACACACACACACACACACACATACACACACACACACACACACACACACACACACACACACACACACACACACACACACACACACACACACACACACACACACACACACACACTCACACACACACACACACACACACACACACACACACACACACACACACACACACACACCTTGGAAAGGATGGCACAGGTTTACTAACTATGCCTCCTTCTGCCCTACTATAATGTTGTTACCTCTGCCACCAGATACTCCTGCCAGCTACCTTAACACCCTTACAAGAGTACCCAGTATACTGAATGAAATTAATTTTAATACAAATGGTAGTTTAACCAAGTGCAAGGCTATTAGGAGTGGCCCACACAGTGTCGCCAAATAAAAACGAACATACTCTCAAAACGTAAATATCTCTACAAATATCAGCCACAATGAAAGGTTTACATATATTTAATAAATAATACGAGAACAAGATAATACTAAGTGTATATTTACAGTGACATCAGAGTTCAAAATCACAGAAATGATTGAAAATAGCATTGAAGGACAAACTCAGGCAAAAAAAAAAAACAATATCTAAACTAAGCTTCACTATATTCCTGACTCAATCTAAGACAATTACTATTTCCTACTTACTTAATACAGCAAGGCAGATGATGTGGTGAATGGTCCTTCTTGTTGTCAGCTCAAGACAGAACGCAGAATGCTCAGTTTCACTAAAAGACTTCTCAAAATAATACCTAACATATTACTTCTGGGACTTCTTGCAGAATGACATTACTTCTGATCATCTGACGTCTAGTTCCCATGCAAACCCCCATTGCTGGAAGCTGGCAGGATTTAGCACCTACCTGTAAAAATACACACACAAGGGCTTTTGCTTCAAATCTGTGGCAGGTGCTGGAAATCATAAAACAATTTCATACCTCCACTCTTCCAGAGTAGTAATTAGTTCACCCCAAAGATAATACAGAAAGCTTCCTGGTGCAGACTTTGTGTCTCTGCTTGCATTAAAACCCATGAGATAGCATCTTTATGGCATAGCCCGTAAAGTGATTTAATTTCTGATATATTTTAACATTTACTGGACTGAGGTTAACCTTCCAGTTTTCTCTGTAAAAACATATACATTTAAACAGTTATAATATTGTATGTACATTTCTTTTCTCTCCAGTAGTTCACACTGTGGATATATTTCAAACACAAGCACTTTACAAATACCTTTTCAGCACAAACATCTGTACAAAATAGTTTGATATACACATGACAAACAGTTCTAATATGTTTGTAACACAAGCATCTTGTCTAAATCAGTTTGATATTCACAAATGACATATAACTATTTACAAAATTCCAGCTAGCTGTGCTGGCAGGACCTTCTATTGTCAAACCTCTACCCCTTTCAAAGACTCAAGCTAGTTTTTCAATTTACCCTTGTGAAATGTTGCTTAAGAGGAATGAGCCTATCTAGAATGCATTACCCCATAGCATGTCTAGAGATCCCAGCTGCATTGGCATTGCTGACCCCATTACAGTGTTGCACTGTCATGTGCCTGTAACTCTAGCATGACCATAGTAACTTGGGGTTCTGCTGGCTGGCTTGCTGTACCTATAGATCCCCCTCAGACTCCTCCTGTCTTCTTCTGCAAATACTTAGTACCAGGGCCTCCCTATCATGGTAAAGTTTCTTGGTGGTAACAAGGTACAACGTGTGCCCCTGTATCATGCCTAGTAGTTCTTCCATGTAGTTAAAAGCACTGACCTTCCTTACCACTTTGAGGGGTCCCTCCCAAGCTACCTGCAGCTTATTGTGTCTGACAGGAATGAGAATCATAACCTGCTGCCCCTTAGCATACTCTCTGGCTCAATAATTCCTGTCATACCAGACCTTTTTCTGCTGCTGAGCTTCTGCCAGGTTCTCCTAACCTTTCTTACCACTTTGAAGGGTCCCTCCTAAGCTGCCTGCAGCTTATTGTGTCTGACAGGAATGAGAACTATAACCTGCTGCCCTTAGCATAATCTCTGGCTCAATAATTCCTGTCATACCAGACCTTTTTCTGCTGCTGGGCTTCAGCCAGGTTCTCCTGGTCAAAGCCCATGAGCTCCCTAAGCCTTGTCCTTAGGTTTAGGAAATATGCCACAACAGACTCCTTGTGGGATTCACACTCACCCTCCCACTCATCATGAATCAAACCTAGAGGTCTCCTCACCTGATACCCATACACCAACTCAAAGGGTGAACAACTGTGGATTCCTGGGATACCTCTCTGTATGCAAACAGCAGCTGGGGCAAATATTTGTCCCACTCTCTCTTAAAGTGGTCTAAAAATGCCCATAGCATGGTCTTTAGTGTAGAATTTAATTTCTCCACAAGACCATTAGTTTGGGGATGGTAGTGTGTGATCTTTAGGTGCCTGACCCCACAGTGCTTCCACAGACAAGCCAACAGGTCTGACATGAAATTGTCACCTCTGTCAGTCAGTATTTCTCTTGGGACACCTACCCTGCAGAAAATCTCTAACAAAGCATTTGCCACCTTTTCTGCCTCAATGGATGATAGTGTCCACTGCCTCAGGATATCTCATAGCATAATCTACTACCACTAGGATATACTTTTTCCCCATGGAACTTGGGGTACTCAGAGGCCACGCCATATCCATAGCTATCCTCTGAAATGGCTCCTCAGTCAAAGTCAAAGGCACCAAAGGAGCTTTGACCTTGTCTCCAGCCTTGCCTACTTTTTTGGCACTGCTAACAGGTCCTGCAGTATCCTGTTACATCCCTTGCAATCCCAGCCAAATAGAAGTTCTGCATAATATGTCTCTTAGTACACTTTTTGCCCATATAACCTGCAAAGGAAATGTCATGGGCTATTGCTAAAAGTGCCTGACAGTAGGCTCTGGGCACTACGAATTGCAGTATTCTCTCACCCTCTAGCACTCCCTCAGGGGTCCATTCTATATACATTAACCCTTTGTTCCAGTATATAGACTCCCATTTTCCTTGAGAATCAGGTGCCACCCTAGCTACCTCTCTCAAGCCTTGTAATGTAGGGTCTGAAAGCTGAGCCTGTCTCAACTCTCTCTTTGTAACCATTCCCAGCTCCCCTTTCACAGGAAGTCTGGTATCCACCTGGTACTACTACTCACCTCTGCCCTAGCAGTCAGTCTGTCCAAGGGAACATCAGTACCCACCAGCAGCTGTGGCTCACCTAGGGTTTCACTGATACAGGCTAGTCCTCTTCCTGAAGTATCCACCTCACCAGTCCTGGCTGGTTTCAAGTGTGTGGTCTGTCTGGGTCCCCACCCCTCAGGTTACCAGATCCACATGCCTGTCTCCCAGCCTGACTGTGTGTAACTGCATGATCACAAGGTACTGCATTATCAAAATCATTCCCTATCAGGATATCTACAGGGATATCCTGAAGCACCTCTACTTGCTTGATTCCTTTTCCACCTCCCCAGTCAAGGTGAACCCCTAGCCAAAGGTATTTGGAATGGGGTCCCTCATAAAGCTCTAACTGGTGTAGACTGCCCAAGCAAGTAGTGCTTCTCATTAACCATCTCAGGCTTCACAATGGTTAGGTCATAGACTGTGTCTGTCTTAGCAGTGGCCTGTTTCCCATCTACTAAGATAGCATATAACCTCTTGTGGTGATTTAGTACCCCTTTTGTCTCCAGACAACTTACCACAGGCATTCTGTTATTCCAACTTGCTCACTCCCCTATCTTTTGTTCCTTACTTTGCCTCAGTGGATATCTATATAATACATGGCCCCACTGGTTACACCTAAAACATTTAACTCCTGATCCTGGTTGTGCACCTGAACTAGTGATTCCCCCTATTGCAGTTGGTCTCTGTTGGGGTGACTGAGGCTGGATATCGTTTTTTATGCAGTGATGCCCTATTTGCTAAGCAGAGATCCCCTTTTTTCCCCAGCTTTTTTCCTCATCTGCGGTGTTGCATTCCCTATCTGCTAACCAGATTCTCATTTTCTCAGGCAAAGTGCTAAGGGCTTGTTCCTTCACCAAAAGGTCTTCCAGCCATTAAAAAGTGGTGACATGACACCCACTCACCCACCTATGAAACTAAGTGCGTAGTTCAGCAGTATAATCATATACACTTTCATCTTCCTTGCATCTATACTCAAAAAAGTTTTTTTCTATAAGCTTCAGAAATTACATAAAATTATTTCCTAAATTCCAGGTAGCTGTGATGGCAGTACCTCCTATTGACACACGAGCAAAACATTTTTTCATTCATGCACCGCTAATGCCTGCTCTTTTCTTCACTATAAACATTGCTCGATTAAAATGTAGAGATAATGGCATTCATAGCAACCAATCTGGATAGCAAGCCACAAGTATAAGGACAGAAAAATTGCTATTTATATAGTTGTGTTTTTTTCTTTGTTCATTATCTTATTATGTATTTTATCATTCATATTATTGTTATAAACAATTACTTATGTTAATAAAAACACGAACAAAAAATGAAAAAATTGCTATTAAGAATGAGCTCTGTAGCTATGAGTATGAATTTCCAGTTTACCCTGACAAAAACTTTCTCTCCAACAAAGTCAACCTGCAAGCAGTGTTAAAGGTGGATCCCCCAAAACTTGCATGGAATATGCTACTGTTCTTAAATAATTGCCCTCCCACAGTTCCACCCATAGGGAAATCATATAGTTGTGAAGAAACTCATGGTTTGTTAGCATTTCAGATTTATCATCTCAGACCAAAACCTCTTTTGTAATTGCAGTTTGATGTACTGTATTTTTTAATATGCTCTTCTCTTTAATACCTAACATTTGACATTCATTTACAAGAAAGCCTTTTATTGTCAGTCACTCTAAGATTTGGATTTGTTGAATTTTGATGCCATGTTGTCAAAATACGAATGCAGAATATTTAACAGTGTGTAGAGACAACTAAGAATCTCTGTCAGTTATGACAGCATTTCAAATATTTTATGAGATGGCCTGTGTTGAAGAGAACTGTAAAAAAAAATAAAATTTATTGTTAGAACAAATAAGAAGGTAAAGGGCATTATCTACATCTGTGAAAACACTTTGCTTCAGGAATGTACTTGGCATGTTTAGTGTGGTCTGTGTTTCCCAGTACTGACAAGATAAATGTACTGTCATGTGCAAGGGTCAGTTGTTCATGTACTTAGATTATGATTGTATCATGCTATGCATTACATATATGCATGGTCAACAATATCTGTGAGCTCTGTTACAGACCTATTTTAAGATAATGCAAGAAAAACAAAATAAATCTGATTAAGTCAAGTTACCTTCCTTAAATAGTCAGACTGTCCTTAGACTTCAACCATATTAAAACATGCTTCCTTGTGTTAGATCGAAGCATTTAAGTCATAGTGGCTTTTGCTTTAACAGAGTATGCAGAACATTCACATCAGCCATTCTACAACATCTGGAAAAGGAGAACTTTGAGAAAAATAGTGCAGTGCCTAAGGCTACACTATGGAGCCTAGGAAAGGCTTGATCAGGTTATGGAAGTCTTTCAAAAAAAACTTATGCCTTCCACCAAACATAAATAAAAAATGAAAGAAGTAAATGGATGGACATCCATCTTAGTCTGGCAATAAATATGCAAAAACAAAATAATTAAATAATTTGTTATCATTTTAGCAAATGGGATCACGTGTTCAATTCAACTTACAGGTAGATATAAACTGGAGATAGTAGTTCTCCTAGATAATGTAAAGCACCACCTGACCATCACTTACTTGTAGTACAGTCTCATCCATTGAAAGTAATGTGTGAACCTGAGTTTTTGGCCATGTTAATTATTGTGGCTCTGTGCAGTGACTTATGCAGACAAACATCTATGAATTTCTCAGTTGAGTAAAGTGCATAGATGCAGCAATTCTGGTGGAGAACACATGTTTAATTTTCATATGCCTCTTCTCAGAATGCCTCATTTACATTTGCAAAAGGCACTGTGGTAAGGCTGTCTCTGAATCAGAAATGGCTGTGAACACTTGCAAAAAGTGTTTATCTCTGGTGGTATTGTTTCAGAATCACGGGGAAATGTTTAGCTCTGCAACAATTTTTCAACATACACAAGTACTTGTACATATAGTCAGGAGACAGAAATATCAATGAATTACTTCACAAGAAAATAACTACCTAAATTATTGCAGAATGAATGACATTACAGACTCTGCAACTTGTCCATCACTGACCTGGTAGAATAAATGATTCATGGGACACCTAGTTACCAGCAGAATTATCAAACTCAATGGACCAGTTGCATATAGTAGAGGAACCCATACCTCTCAATGGTACAGATTTTTGAGGAATGTCTAGATTTTTACATCATATTTTTGGTCCATTATTCATAAAATTGTAGTTTTCTGGCAAATTAGTGACAAGTCATTAAAGACTGAAGTTAGAAAATAATGAAAGACATTTGATTTGCAGACTTCATTCCCCAGTAATCAAAAAGGTTGCTCTGTACCCCTCAACCTCTTAGGTTCATAGGTAAGTATAAGACTATTGGCCCTAGGGCCTATATAAGCCTAGCCAAATGGTACCCTGGCTTTTGCCACCCAAGAAAATTATTTTCCTTTGCCCCTGTCAAGTAGAGCCACAGAAGTGATCCTTGGGGTAAATTTCCTCTCTCCCATCCAATCATCAAGTTTTTTTTTGAAGAGTGCTAATGAGGAGCTTTGTTTGATATAGATAGGCAGTTTGTTGCTGAGTATGGGAATTCTCTGGGACAGGAATCTATCCCTCCAGCATGTTCTCTTTATTGTGGTGAAAAGGTTTAGGTCCCTAGAGTGTGTAGCTTGGAGGGATTAGGATTTCTTTAAATGGAGCATGTCCAACAGCTCTGGGTTTGACATAGCTTTGTATGTTAGGCAGAGATCGCCTCTGAGTAGGCGATATGCAACAGAGTAAAGCTGGAGTTTTTTGAGACGGTTTGCTTAGGGCATCTGTTTGAGGCCAGTAATCCTCTTTGTGAGGTATTTCTGTGGCCTTTCCAGTTGTTGTAGATGTCTTGTGAGGTACATGCCAAAAGGGGCATTGTACTCTATAATGGGTCTAATAAGTGACGAGTAGAGGGGAACAATGACCTCTTTTTTCCTGGATGAGAAACCTTTTGTGATGAGGTGTGCCATGTAGAAGGATTTCCTGAATACTGTGGTGATGTGATTATCAAAAGAGAGACTACTGTCCACCTGTGTCCCAAGGTCTCTTATCACACTTTTGGTGTTAAGTAGACTATCGCCAATTTGGTAGTTCATGGGTACAGAGTTTTTACCAAAAGGGATGACAATGCACTTTTTGGCATTGAGCTTGAGGCCATGGCTTTGACACCAGGCATCTGTCTCAGTGAGGCCTTTTTGTAGTATGTCCACATCATTAGGAGTTTTGATTATGGCTCCTAGTTTGTAGTCATCTGGGAACTTTGTTAGCCAAAGACCTTCTGTGTTAGCCTGTACTTCAGAGAAGTAGATACCAAACAGGAGAGGACCCAGGACTGAACCCTGTGGTACTCCGCTTGTCACTGGTCTGAAGTTGGATTTAGAGTCTGCTACTTTCACAGTGTGGGTTCTGTCAGTAAGACAGTTGGCAACCCATCTTGTGACATAGGGATTTATACCTAGTTTAGTGAGTTTATCTATAATTCCAAAGTGGCGGATGGTGTCAAAAGCCTTGGCGAGATCTAGATAAGCTTGTGTGAACCACCCTACCCTAATCTACGGCTTTGGTGTCCAGTTCAAAGAAGTCTATCAGATTTAGGAGACATGATCTGCCTTTTACAAACCTGAACTGGGTAGGGTCCAGAGTTTGGAGATTACCAATGTCATTGTTTATAAGTTCCATGATGATACGTTCCATAGCCTTGCAGACCAGGCTCGTCAGGCTGATGGGGCGGTACTTCCCAGGGTCCATGGTGGCTCCCCCTTTGTGGAATGGGATAACCGTTGCTGTGTGCCATTCAGTGGACACAAAGCCTATGATGAGGCTATGATTGAACATGTTATTTAGGTGGGGTGCCAGTTCATTCTGTAGTTCGTGTAGAACGTAGCCTGGGATGTTGTCAGATCCCATGGATGCTGTGTTCTTGGCTTTGGAGAGTGTGTTTTTTACCTGTGCAGCCATGATTACAGGAATTTTGCATTCTGCTGGTATAGAGATGAGTCCTTTAGGGGCTGAGAGAGGAGTAAAGTTAGCACTGGACCTATCTGCCAGGATGTTGGCAATATCAGTTGGTTCTGTATATTTAGTGCCATTGTGCTATAACTCAGAGCACAACTGAGTGTTGCCATTGAGATTCTTGACATAACTATAGAATGCTTTGTGGTTGTCTTTAGAATCAGTGGCAATTTTGTTTTCATAACTAGCTTTGGAGGATTCTATGAAGAATCTCAGCTTCTTACTGAGGGTGACCACGGAGTTCCTCCAATCATGGGATTTTACTCTTTTTTTGCAACAGTTGCTTTCTTCTGTTGTAGAGTTTGTTTATGGCAGGGGACCACTAGATTGACTTCCTTTTTTTGGAGGATAGCATCTTGGTTCTGTTAGGGATTGAACATCCATGCACTTGTGTAAGTGCTTATAAAGTGCATTTGTATAGGATTCAGTAGTAGTACCTCGATTGTCCATCAGCATGGGTGTTGTGAAGTTTGCCACTTCTGTCTTAAGAAGCGAGAAGTTGGCTTTGGAGAAATGTTTTACAGTGGTTTCCCTAGTGGGGGGTGGAATGTGGATGTCTAGGGTGATTAGCTTGTGGTCGGACCTGACCAATGCGAAACTGACCTCTGGTGTGGAACACCAGTTGCCCATGTCAGTAAGGATGAGGTCTAGGATATTGCTGCCCCAGGTGGGAGTGTGGATAAGTTGATCCAAGGCGTTGGAATTTATAAATTCCAGAAAACGTTGAGCACAAGAGTTGGTACATGAGTAGTTTTCCCAGTTTATGGTGGGGTAGTTGAAATCACCCATTATTAGGGTGTTAGGTTGTACCCTAATATTTTCCAGTGTATCAAGAAATAAGGAGTGGGAATCCTGGATCATGGTGGGGGATCTGTGGCAAGCTACAATTTGGACTGTGGTCTTGCCCAGAGTTAGTTGCACTTGGATAATCTCAGATGCATTATGCTGAGCAACTAGCCTGGAGGTGTAGATATCCTTAGTGAATATGGACACACCTCTGCATTTAGTCTTTTGGTCCAGGTTAGGTGGCCAAAAGGTGTGGTATGAATTTTAGCCTGGTAATGCAGGGGTGTTCTCTGGATCCTTGAACCAGGTCTCTGTCACTGCACAGATATCAATGTTCTCCATTTTAAGGAGTGCCTCGAGTGAGTGCATTTTGAGGTTTAGACTTCTAGCATTAAGCAGCATTACCCTCTGATTTTGCTTGCTTGTACCTGTTACAGTGGTGAATTTGTCATTTGAACCTTGCCTAAAAAAGGCACTACAGGGGTGGCAAGAGCCTTAGCCAGTATCAGGAATCCCAAGGGCGACAGGTGCAGGCCATCTCTGGCAAAGCATCGTGGTTTGTCGATCATGTCATCCCAGGCAGACAGATACTGGGTCCCCTTAGAATGACACCAGAAACTTAGCCAATTGTTGAAGTCAATCATGTTGTCCTTGTACTGTGATATCATTCTGGGTGATGAAAGGATGCTACTCAGGTCTAGGGTCATACCTGCCTGGGCTACATAATCGGACAGCTCCTCCATGTCTTTTTTCATGTAGTCCAGGGAGGTATGTCTCAGGTCATTCACAGCAACTTGGACAATGACAGAGTCGTATTTGTACTTGTTGTGGAGTGACCTGAGTGCATGCGTTATGTGGCAGATCCTGGCAGCTGACAGGCAGCTGACAGTAACTTTCTCCTTGTTTAGCCTGGTGAGTGGAACATCGGTGTGCCTGACTATAGAGTCACCTATGACTAGAGTGTTGGGTACGTTGCTATGCCTTATGGGCTGTGGTTGAGTGGCACACTGAGTTTGTAGGCTATGTGTCATTTGGGTTGTGTTGGGGGGTGGAGGTTGCTTGTGTTTCTGCTTTGGAGGTCCCTGTTGCTTGGGTAGATTTTTATTGAGAGCCTCCCCAAATGTAGGTGTGTGTTTAGTGTTTCTATGTGTGTGTTTTGGTGGTGTAGGTTTTGTGGGACTATGTGATGAGTGTGGTGTAGTGCAAGTGTTTCCCTTCTCTTGACTGTCTAGTCCAGTCTTGAGTGAAGAGAGCTTTGCTTCCAGTTTGGCTATATAACTGCATCTCTCGCAGGTTGTAGTGTTGAGTGGTATGAGGAGAGGGTTGTCTGTGTACATGAGGCAATTGCTGCATTGCTCCAAGATGCCCAGATTCATCAGGTAGACAGGAGAAATCACCAGGAGCTGACCCTTAGACATGCCTGGATGAAGCCATATAAAATTGGGACAAAGCCCCAAAATAGGGTAAATTTGTAAATATTACTCTTATAAACTTAGAAAGTTAAAAGCATAACAGGTTTTACATTATTGTGAATTTTCTGAAGGGTATGAAGTCTGCAACTCAAATGTCTTTCATTATTTTCTAACTTCAGTCTTTAATGACTTGCCACTAATTTGCCAGAAAACTAGAATTTTATGAAAAATCAACCAAAAATATGATGTCAAAATCTGGACATTTCACGAAAATCCGTACAGTTGAGAGGTATGGGTTCCTCTACTATGCAAGTGGTCCAGTGAGCCTAATAATTCTGTTAGTCAAGTCTGGCTTCATGGCCATATCTAAAAAATGTAATGCTACTTTGAATCTAAAATAGTGTCCCATATCGTTACTACCTGATTATTACATGGACAGTCAAAGAGTAAACCACATATAATGTTAAGGAGAGCTGCAAAGGGCAAATATGAAAAATTCTAATCTCAGTGGCATCATCCTACTAATGTAAAATAAAAAGCTTTAAAAATGCCCAGATAAACAATACAAGCAAAATATACTCTCATAAAGCAGATATCATCAACTATATCATACAACTACAATCAATATCAACCAAGTCGAACCATCTAAGCGATATTTAGATGCTGCATTAACAGAAAGAAAGGCCACAATTGCCAGCTAAATATCTCTGAGCTCTCCATGTTTCCAGAGAACTCCTTAATTTTAGCCTTATATTTTTGGTTTGTTATTCATAAAATGTGTAGTTTTTTGTCAGACTACCGATGACTGAAGCCAATAAATAAAGACATGCATTTGAGTTTCAGACTTTCCTTCTGAAATTGCATTGTAACACATTACCTGTTACTCATAACATATACTTTCTAAGTTTGTAAGACCAATTTTTAAAATCTGTCCCCATCTTTGGGCCTTTCTCCCTCCCATTATTTTAGGCTCTGTCTAGATTTCTTGCAGTAAGAGAATGTGAGGCATGGCTAGCTTTCCATGTTAAAAATACTGCCACACCACCTCAGCTAATGCCATTTAGCAGTGGTCAATTAACTGCCCAGAAAGCAATTGTCTATTACAAGATTCTAGGTGGTATGTGATTTAGTCAGTGCTTCAGTGGAAGATTGTAATAGAGACAATTCAGATGGCTGCTCAGGGCTCACAGTCTGGGTGGAGGAGGATGGACATTACAGGACCATGGCATTATGGATAGAGCTACTTGCTCTGTGGGACATTTATCAATTTATTTTTAAAGTAAAGAAATAATGTGTTTCTTCACTAAAATGATAGGAATTTTCATCCAATGCAATACCCTGTGTGGGAGTTTGGTGCACTTGACCAAACATTTTGTAAGCTTTGATTTCCTATGCCATGAAATTAATCATGCAGTGGCATCTGCATGGAGCAGAAAGACAACAATATGACAAACTAGAGACTGTTGTATTGCAAAACATAAGCACTGGCAGTAGCATGAGGAAATACTTTTTTTGTGTGCATTCCTGGTGAGAAACTAGATCTGGGTTGTGGAGACTGACAAGCATTTGTGGGTTTGGGGAAAATGGTGTTTGAAATATATTCTGTGGCCATATTATTTTATGTATATTTAAACATTTGAGTTATGCATAAGTTATTCCTAGCAAGCAACCACATATTTGTCGGGGAGGCTGGAAAACAGCTGTATGTTTGTGTAAAACAGATTTGTGCTATATGCTTTGTGGCCATTATTGTCTTTTGATTTATTAATTTTGTTTTTAATTTTAATATAGTTAGACATCTGAAATTGTTCACAGATTATTTCTGGCAGGCAACAGATATATGTTGTGGGAAGGGGGAAGGTTAGCTAGCAGACAAACTGCATGTTTGTATAAAACAGAGTTTGAAATACATCCTCTCTGCGGCCATCATGTTTTGGTATTTATGTTTTTTTTTTACAGTATTACACTAATTTTTATTCCCAGCTTGCAGTCAGCTATAGACTATGGCAACTGACACAAAACTGTCGGTTTTGTATAAAACTGAATTTGAAATATACTGTTGGTCATTACTTTATTTTGTTTTATTATAGTGAGACATCTTAGATAAGCAGAAATTATTCTGGCAAGAAACACCAGGTATGGGCTGCAGAGGCTGGCAAGCAACTATGTTTTTGTGTAAAACAGAATTTAACATGCACTGTGTTGCCGTTATTTTATTTTATTTTATATTATTTTATTTCTATTTTTATTACAGTTGGAAATCAGAGATGTCAAATGGTTTTGTGTAACCCATGTTTTAATGGTAGCATATTTAAAAATACAATGTTTCTGACTATGCATCTGACAGTAACTCACAGGAATAATGTAAGATAAGTAGACTAAAAAATGGTGTGTAGTACTCTTATATTCTGTTTTTCATTCTTAGATTACCACAAAAACAAGTCCTGCAAATAGAGTGCACCCTGTTGCATTTGTGATGTTGAAATGGTGAAATTCATAACAGCTGTGGCTACCAATAAAGGAGTAAAATCTGACACCTCACACACACACACACACACACACACACACACACACACACACACACACACACACACACACACACACACACACAGTCACTTGTTCATTTATTTATGTATTCATTTATTTTTGCTATGCAAAAGTCATGCAGCCATGTGCATATGTCTTGTACGACTGTAATTATGATACATAAGGATAGCATCTGGTCTGAGAGTTTGTGTAATGTAGTTGTGCACCATTAATTTAAACAGGGTAGGTAATAGGATACATATCACTAGTTTGAAGCATGATAGTAATGGTGGACTACAAAAGAGTAAAAGCAAGATTTACATTAGTTGTGTAACCATCCGCATTGCATATAAGTGTTTCGAATACAACAAAACATTTTCAATTAACCTTTTTCCAATTCTGATACTTCTTATGGTAGGTGGTTACTTATTCCATAGGCTAAAACGTTGGTAAATAACAGATTATTTTCCTTGATTCCAACTTTATGTAATGGCCAGTACCAAGCTAATAGGCATGAGATATTTGAGAACTGCTCCTTATAATGTAATTCAAATGAGAATGTTATTTTTTTATATGCCAGCTGTCTGTCCGACAAAATGAATGCATGTAAAGCCTTTGATGAGCAGAGAGGGATGGGGCTTACAGGCACCAAAGTGACAAGTACAGCTTTATTACATTTTTAAACTAAGTATAAATTTTGTTTTAAATTTTTTTTTTATCCCTTATTAGTTGTATCCTTGAAGAACTGTTGTATGAGGAGTGAGCTGTAACTTCATTTAAAATAATGCTTCAGGTTATTGCTTGTTTATTTTACAATTTAGTCTACATGATATAAAAAGGTTAGCTCTTGATCAGTAGTTATACCTGAGTATTGCTAGCATGCAACGACTGCTATATCTTCAGATAAACTAATGCTAGACAGCTATTACAAATCCATATGGTAGTTAGGGCATCTACCAAACAAAATAAACTTAGTTCTCTTCACACTTATGCTAGAATTTAACTAGTGATTCAAGATATTAAAACTAGGCTGCAGAACTGTCTGTAGTACACTTAGCTGGTATCACTGCAGGTTACTATTGAATTGAATGCATACTGAATTAATCTGAATATGATATGACTGCATATCATTAGTAAAGCATGTGAAAAGCACTAGCAAAATAGATCCATGCACATGATCTTCTATACTGGGGTAAATAATGGTGCCTCTGTAATGTCAGAAGATTGTTGCAGTAAATGAATGTAAATAATATATACAAGGTTCTTGTTAAGCTCAGTGAATCTCCAGTTAGCTCTGAATCGGAAATGTGTGTTTGGCAGTATTGAATGCCTATAATATAATCTGGATACACTGGCAAATAGCTGGCAGGCAACTGGATCTGGGCTTTGGGGTCTGATGATCAACTACTTGTTTGTCTAAAATGGAGATTGATATAAATGTTGGCTGTAGCCATTATTTTATTTTATTTTACTTTATCTTTTTTATGATGATCAGACATGAGATGGGCGTGAACATAACTGTAGCTATAATTGCTGCATATAGGAGCTGTCTTTAAATTTAAATGCTGTTGTGTGGTCATTATTCTAGCTTTGCAGTAATAAAGCGAATTTTGTGAAACAAGGCAGATCACTTTCCTTGGCTACTGTATGTGTGAAAGAAAGTTTGAAATGGACTACACTTACTGTGGCCATTATTATTACCCCAGTCGGATATCTCTCCAGTGCAGTCATCATCAGCATCATCAGTCCCATTTTTTTCCATGTTCTACATGGGTTTGTGGAGTCACATCAACTGCCACCATCTCACTTGACTCCGTGTCACTCTACTACCTTCTTCAACAGTCATGCCTGACTGTTGCATGTCTTCTCTCACACAACCCATCCATCTTCTTTTTTGGAAACCCTCATTTCCTCTTGTTTTCTTCCAGTCTGTCCCAAATCTCATTCACCAGATTATCTTCTGCTTTCTTGCACATGTGCACAAACCACCATAATCCATTTTCGTTCATCTTCTCTGCAATTAAACTTACTTGGGCTTCAGCACTGATGTCCTCAATTCTTCATCTGTCCCACACTGTGCATTCTACCACCCAACTCAGGCACTTTATCTCCATCACCTCCAAACATCCTCAACTGCTCTGACTTCACTTCTGATGTTTCTGTACCATATAGTAGCACTGGTTATACCACTGTTTTGCGAACCTTATTTTTCAGCTTCATTGGCATTCTTTTGTCATATAGTACTCTTAAATTGGCTGCAGTCCCTCTGATTCTAGCTTTGATCTCTTCCTTCATTTTTTATCTTCTCCTCGACAACACTTCAGAGGTACCTGAAGCTGTTAACTTGTTTCACTATTTTCCCTACTATATCAGTTCTCATCTTCTTCTGATTTCCCCCATTTGCTGCCATTACAACTGTCTTATCTGTAATTAGTTTGATCTCCATTTTGCACTCCAGTCTCTATCCTTTGCTGAAATTCTTGTTCAGAGTCTGTCTGTAATGCCACATCTTCTGCATATAGCAACTTTGTTGGTCTAACCTCCCTGCTAAATATGTCCAATACCAGTATGAACAGCAGTGAGCTCAGAGGTGAAATATATGGATACCCACTCTCACCGGGATCCTCTCTGTGAGTCACATTTCATACTTGTGTCATTTTGGACCCTATACATAGCCTAGACTAATTCTTCCAATGCTTCTGGGACTTTGAACTGTTGTAGGACTGGCCACATCAGCTTTCTTGGGATCTAGTCATATGCTTTCTCCAGGTCTAATGGACTCTTTCCTCATCCCTAGCTTCTTCTTAACTATCTGTCTCTCTGTAAACATCAATTTGGTTGTACTGCAATACAGTAATAGTTCTTATTTTGGGTCTATATTATAAACATGAAAGTTCAAAATAGTGAATACATCTACATCGACACATAAAGGACGATGTAAAAAAAGAGCGAAATACGTAATCGGTGAAAATGAAAACACCAAATGTATTTGCTTGGCCAACAGGGTGATTGTGGGGATGAGGAAATGTATCCTTTTCCCCAATGTAGTGCGGTCATGGAGTTGGTATATTTAAGTATAGGGGGTGGGGGGGGGTTGCTAATTTAATTTTTATTTGGTTAGTTTGAGCTTACCTGCATGGCACTGTTGTTTGACGAAATACATTCGGTGTTTTCATTTTCGCCAATTACGTATTTCACTCTTTTTGTACATCAACCTTTATGTGTCAATGTAGATGTATTAGGTATTTAGAGATTTTGTGTTTATAATATAGACCCCTTATTTTAGTATATTTTTGGGTTGCTGAACAAAAGCTGCTGAAACTAGATCTCTTTGGTTATAATTATTTTAGTTTTTTCATTGTATCAAAAAATGAATGAATGCATTGGTAGGCCTGGACTGTGCAATGTGGACTAAATATGTTGTATTTTAGTGATATATATTTTGCAATATGTTCTTTATAGCCCTTGGCATCTATGAGGTTGTTGGCCTCTTGTCAGTACAGTATTCCTCTTTTATTTTGAATGATGTTCAGATTGTCCATATTCTTATGCTGCTGCAACACCCAATGAAGTACATTACTAAATTTCTCAAAAGCATCACAGGCCACCAAGCATCCCATTGGTATAGCCTTGTCAAAGTAAAACTTGTTCGCAACTACCATGCCCAATAACTGCCAGTCATCCTCCTGTACTGGCACAAGGCAAAATGATGCCCAGCTTCTCCAACCATGAATCCTTAAACCCATTAATAATCTTAACAGCATCATCCAAAGATGAATAACTGACCTTAACATCCTCCACTGTGTTAAAGTCATTAACAGAATTCCCTTCCTTGTAAGACAAATGCTGAATCAACTGGAAATCACTAGCCAACTTCTTAGGAATCAGACTCAGTGGTAAAACCTTAAAACTATCAAAGAGGGGGACATCAAAAGGTTCCAACAACCTATGGGTATATATCACATTGTTAAATGACCTATTCAGAGAATGCCTCTTAATCAAACTTTATTTGCTGAAACCTCTATCTGTCGAACAATCAGTTTAGCAAATTTTTTTCGCATTGGAAAAAAGCAATGGGCCAACATTGGGAATTTGCCCTTTTCCCCACTGTAGTGTGATCTCAGAGTTGGTATATTTAGTTATGGGGGTGTGGGGGGCATAGTACCCCACCTGAGTGGGTTTTAAATTTTGTGATTTTTGTGACGACCGGTAGTTGGTGTAGTGGTTATTTTCACAGGCAAAAAATAATACTGCATTCATCATTTGCAGTTTAGGTGTGAACCCTTATAAATATGTTTAAATATGTAATATCTTTTCTACAACATAGCTGGCAAACCATGCATGGGTTTTGTTTTATTTATTTGCAATAAATAATAATAATAATAATAATAATAACAACAAAACAACAACAATAATAATAATAATAATTATTATTATTATTATTATTATTATTATATAAATGTCACCGAATCAACTGAACAGCCATTTGGTTAATTGCCTGTCGATGAGCAAAAAAACAGAATGAGGCTTGGCTGATACTACCACAGAGCAGGGATACTAACATGCCAAACAATTTTCACTATTTGACCTGAGGAAACACGGAAATGTTCATTCACAGGCACATCTACACAAAAAGATTTTCTTGAAAGTCGTTTTCAGCAAGTATTTTTTATTGCAGAAACAGAAACATTATTTCAGTAGTTCTCTATACCCATACCTGTTTTCATTGCAATGTCCAAACAGCAGAATATGTGCATGCATCAATTGCCATCTAGAGATACCTTTTTAACCTCTACTTTTTATTTTAGAAGTCACTCCAATTGGCTTTTTAGTAATAGTTGTTTATGTGCCAGTGCAGTCTTAAAAAAGACAATCACATTGCATTCACTTTATACATTGTTTACCAAAATAAGCCCTTATTCAGAATTTCACCCTTTATTCCTCCAAAATATAATCTAGCCTGAACTTCTGAAGCACTATCAACTTAGTACACTGCTTGGATTATATCAGCAATAAAACAGTTTTATCTTAACAGCTATTAGCTAGAGTGACAGTCATGAGTTAGTTGCTTTCGAAAAACATCTATTCCTTCCACCACTTGTCCCTTTGAGTAGAAAACAGGTAAAAGTTTGATTTTTGACTCCATCTAAAGGGCTTGCCTCTATTACCAGTCCATTTAGCCATAACTATAAAACTGCTCACGGTACAGAGGTATAATATCCTGGCTGTTCAACAGATGCCACAGACTGACATGAAAGCTTATGCAGTAGATAAGATGAGTATGGAGAGTTCAACATGAAGCAGCTGATGCCTGCTCAACAGGAGAGAACAGTGATGTGCTTTCATGAGATCTGTGCAAGGTACAGTAAGACAGCTTTCTGCAAGTGGTGCGCCTAAGTATAAGCCCAGTGAAGAAGTGTATGTGCCCGAGCTGAGCAGTGCAAACACGTGGAGGAATACATTCAACTTAAGCTTAGCATAGCAGGACATTGCACTGTGTCCTCTGGCCAACATTGAAGGGGCAGTAGCTGCAACATTATAATAAAATCCCAACCTAACAGACAATGTATTTTACCACTGGTAGTGCATAAGAGGCTGGCTCCAAGAGGAAAATCACAAGTATAGAGAGCAACCCCCCAACAAGATTATTTAGGTCACTGGACAATGAAAATATTTTGAAAATGTATCTTTGGGCAGTGGGCTGAAGCCTTATTGCCATGGAGGAGGAAAAATCTCATACTCGAGTGTCACTTAGAGGACCCAATTAGTTACAGAAAAGTGGATGAACATTCATAACAGGAAGGTGATTGATTTCTCTTTTGCAGATATAAGCCTTAAGACCCTTGCCATAACCTTACAATACACCAAAAGACACTGTACCGGCAAGACTAACTTGCAAGCAGAACATTGTACAACAGTTACTGTCTTATTATCTACTCCAGATGCTCCTTTTCTTGTAAACAAGTAAGTGAAATCAGATCACTAGCTAGCTAAAGATAATAAGGCAATCACATTATGCACAGTAAATTACAGTACAGTTTACATCTATATGCAAAAAGCAGCACCTGATCCATCCTAGATGCTGAGTGTGCCATTTACTAACTGAAAAATTACTGAAAAACACTGTAGAATTAAAGAAGTAACACAAATAGTGGGACAAACCTGATCTAAAGAGATTTTTTTTTAATTAAAAAAATAAACATTCATTTATTTTAAATTTGTTTACCGAGAATGTCCGACTGGTCCAGTGCCCTTTTTCAGCTGAGGCCCGGGGAGAAAATCTCCATTACAAAAACACATTAAAAATAATACAAGAAATCAACAATAATCAAGAATACATAACTTAGGTAAATATATGTTGTAATGATTGGAGGTACTGCCAGCCATGCCATGGGAAATAGGGCAGTAGATTTGTAACATATACCAGCACAGCTAGCTAAAATTTTGTAAATAATTATATCTCATTTGTATATCAAACTGATTTGTACAGAAGCTTGTGCTGAAAATGTATGTGTGAGGTTTACATGTGTTAAAACGTATCAGCAATGCACCCTGCTGGAAGGAAAAGAAATATACATGTATTATTGTAACTGAATTAAATGTAGATGTTGTAACAGCATATACTGGAAGAGAAGAAGTTAATCTTAATCCACCTGACTTTGCAAAATATATCTGAAATTAAATTGCTTTATGGGTTAAGCCATAAATAGGTTATCCTACAGTTTTGAATGGACCCAGAGACACAATATCTGGGCTAGAGAATAGCTGGTAGCTCCTTTAGGAAGAGTGAAATGGCTTTATGGTTTTATAACTTCCAGCAGCTGCACCACGTCTGATCAATGCTCTATCCATGTGTATTGTAGCACATAGGTTCTAAACCCTTGTAGCTTTTAGTGACAAGGATAGTATGGAAAACAGAGTCAGATGCCCAGATGTATGTGATGTCATTCTGTACAGAAATAATGTTTTAATATTAGAGGAAACTAAAGTCTCAGCAGCATTCTGTATTCTGTCTTGGATCTGGCAACAAGGGCCACTCACCAATCTTGCTTTGCTCTATTCAGTAACTAGGAACAGTAATTATTTTAGTCAATCTGGACTAGATAGTGAGATTAGCTAAATACATTTTTTTCTATAACTGTGTGAAACTTTTCATCAGTGTTATTATTAATATTATCTGTAAATGAAACTCTGGTGTTTACTGTAAAGAGAAATTTAGTATGTTCTTGTTCTTTTATTATTTATTATTAAATATATTTAAACCTTTTGTTGTGGCTAGTCCTTTTTAGAAAATATTTAAGGTTTCAGAGTATTTGCATATATTTCTTTGGTGATAACTCTGGCCACTCCTGAAAGCCTTGCTTTTTGGTCAGCATTACCATTAGTATTAATATTAATTTCACTTAGTATAATTGGGTACCCTTGTAAGAGCCTTAAAGTAGCTGGTGGGGTTCTGCTGACAGAGATACCTACCTTATAGTCTGGGCAGAAGGGAGCACAGCAGGTGAATAGCACAGCAGGTGAATCTGTGCTAACCTTTACCAGGTGTGTGTGTGTGTGTGTGTGTGTGTGTGTGTGTGTGTGTGTGTGTGTGTGTGTGTGTGTGTGTCAGCTGCTTGTAACAGGGACACAAAACACTGGTTTCATAGAGAGGGTGTGGGAGGGCTCAGCTTAGAACACTAGTTAAGGTCTCAACTCTGAGCTGTGCTAGTGGGGAGTCTTATTGGGGGTCTGGACAGATATAGACAGGAACCAGTCCCTGGACTGAGCATGTTCACTGGGTGCTCTTAAGGGACGTTGTGCTTGGTGCAGAGAGGTCTGTATCTGGAAATACTGAGTGTATCCATTTTTATTCCAAGTGAACCTCCCTGTCCAGTATCAGAGGTGAGGATTCAGGCACCTTGATTACTGGCCCAGCATGAGGACATCACACAGGTATTAAATAGTTTATACATTAACAACAAAAATTGAGAAAGTAATATAAAGTGAAAAAAACAGAACGCTAACAAATAAACTGGCATGAAATAGCTTGAGCCATCATAAAGAAATGACTGATCAGTAGATCAATTTCATGGTTTTGGTGGTAAATATTCATGAGATACATTTATGGTATATGAACAAGAATATGGCTGAATGTTGCTTTGCTAGTGTTACTTGTTCTAAGCAATATTGAGGTGAAGTACAAAAAGGAGGGAATATGATGAAACTGCAGGAAGCTTGAGATAGGTAGATAAAGATTGGAGCAGTAGTGAGCTTGAGATAGGTAGAGAGAAATTGGAATTACGTGATAGAAGGGATAATTTGGATGTTAGAATTTAGTAAGAGAATAGCTATTTTGATTGTAAGAGCAAAGAAGGACATAATGATGAGCCTGGATTAGTGGAGGAACAAAACCAGTTTTTGATTAGGTGTTCCTTAAGCAGTAGTTCAAATTTGGATGTGTTGCTAGAATTTAGCATTGTCTGAGGCATGGAATTCCAGGACTTAGATATTTGGTGGGAGAATCGAAAGATACCATAAAAATTACTAGACTTAGTTACTTTGTAGGAGGAACTTAGAGGCTTGCCATTTGAGTAGGGATGCACTAAGCTCTTGAGTGCTGGACATTTGTCAGAATGGTGGAAGATAGAATGAAAGAAAGTTAGTTGGTTGATGGACAGGAGACTGAGTAATTCAATCCAATTTAATTTATGAAGTGCTGTGCAGTGATGTGATCTGTAAGGGAAGTCTATAGCAAATCTTGAGATTTTCTTATAATAAGACTCCAGTTTGTTTAAATCTGATTTTTTGAGATTAGTGAATATTGGCAAGGCATACAGAAGGGTAGAGAGTAGATGAGTCCTAGCTATGGAATGTCTAGTGGCCTCAGTTATGGCTTGACTCTGTATAGTCAGCCTAGCTTAATGTGGACTTTTTTGATAGTTAGAGCGAGATCTTTTGCTGTCAATTGTGACTCCAAGGAGTTTGGACAGGTTAAATTTTAGTTTTATTGGCTGAATAGATGTTAAAGGGGTGAGTGTTGTCAGGTACTTTGCTATTAGTGAAGAACATAAGCTTTGTTTTATTTGGATTGAGTATGATTTGAGAGTCTGAGAGATATTTTTCAATATCTTGGAAAGATTGTTGGGCTGTTTGTAGGAGTTCTGGTATGGTGGGAGATGAACATATGAGGGAGGAATTGTCTGCATACTGAATGATGGTTGCATACTGTGTTGCTGTGCTGAGCCTGTTGCTGAATATGGTGGAGAACAATGGACCAAGAATTGAGTCTTGGGGTACTCCTACTGAGTCCTGTAATAGGGTGGAGAGTGCATTTTGACCCTTAAATGCCTGTTGTTGGTCAGTTAAGTAGCTGAGACTCCAGAAGAGGGCTGACTGGGTTAAGTTTAAGGAATATAGCTCACTTAGTAGCTTTTGTGGGATACTGAATCAAAGGCCTTAGACATATCAAGAAAGATAGATGAGATGAGCTGATTGTCATTTCTAACTTGGTTGATTGAGTTTGTAAAACTAAGAAGGGCAGTGGTTGTACTTTGTTTAGGTCTGAAGCCATGTTGAGATGCAGACAGGAGATTATTGCTTTGTAGATAGTCGAGGAGTTGTCTGTGTATGCATTTTTCAAGAGTCTTGGCTATGGGAGGGAGGAGGGCAATTGGCCTGTAGTTTGAGAACTCAGTACAGGAGTTGCCTTTGTGAACAGGGATGATATAAGAGACTTTCTAGAAGTTGAGGATGTCCTGCTCAGCAATATACCAGTTTATTAGGAGAGATAATGGGTAGGAGATAGCATCTGCTGCTAGCTTTAAAAATTAATTGGGGAGCTGGTCAGCTGAGAAGGAGGAGGGCTTAAGATTGGAAAGATGTTTTGATGGTATTAGTTTGAACTGGTTTGATTGAAAATGTATTGAGGGTTCTGTCTAATTCATGAAAAATAGACAGGGGGGTCTTGCAAATGTCTTTACTGGGGAGAGTATAGAGTTGATAAAGTGTAAATTAAATTGTGAGGCAATGCTGTCTGTGGAATTTGTTGTGGTTAGAGCTGGAGTTGTGATCTGTCCTGGCTTTAGTAGGTTGATTGCTCCCCAAAATTTCCCAAGGTTGTCTTAGTGTTTTTTGTTGCATTGTTGTATAGTATAGTTTTTTGTCGAGCCTGATTTCTTTTTTAGTATGGTTGTGTAATTGAAGGTAGGTAAGAAGGGAGTCTTGATTACTGGTCTTGTGGTATAGAGACCAGGATCTGCCTCTCTATTTGAGGAGCTGGTTGGTGTCATTGGTAAGCCACGGTATGTGCTAGGATTTAGAAGAGGTTTTTCTAAGGGGGGTTAGGTTGTTTACAATACTGAGGAATTTGTTATTGAAATATTGAACAGCCGAATCATGCTGCAGATATTTTAAAGGGTTCCACTCACATTGTTTGCAAGAAGGATTTGAAGACTTCAGGGGAGAAATCTCTTTTGTTGCAGACAAGTTTGTAAATTATATTTTTAGTAGCACAAATGCAGGTCTAAGAAGGTAAGTGGGTAGGTGATCACTTAGACTCTCAGGAAGAAAGCCAGATTGGCCACAGAGAGATGGTTTGTTTGTAATTATCCAGTTTTGCTGTGTTTGTCAAATCCGGTAGGAAATTGTATAATTTGACAGAAACCATGGAGGTTAATAAAATAAGAGTGGTTTTCCAAAGAGCAGATGTACCAATCCATGCTGAAATCCTCCATTTCACATGCATAAAGGTCATCCGATCTGAATGAAATAATTGCAAATATAAAACACTACCAAAACCTTTACACTCTTTTACACAGTGTCAGAAGAAATAGAAATGTAATAACATATGACACATACCTGCTCTATGAAGGAAGATAGTGATGGAGTGTAGGAAGAGACAGCACTTAGGGGATATTTAGCAATACATTTCATTATAGGGACACCCCACCCTCAAGTCAATTTATAAGTCAATTTATAACTGAGTGCAGTCACTCTATAGCCAGAACAAAGCAATTAACAAAGAGATGCAAGTAAAACAGGTTTACTTTCATTTCCTGAGACTAAATACCTGGCACATGCAGTGGGAAACAGTGGCCAACTTTATATATATATATATATATATATATATATATATATATATATATATATATATATATATATGTATATACATATATATATATATATATATATATGTATTGAAGCACTATTCTCTTGCACCATAGCCAAATTATGGAACTCTCTCCCACCCACAATTACCTCCATACCATCATGCACCCACTTCAAAACTTTACTAAAAGTGCACCTAAAAACATGCTGGCTATGCCCTTGCAACTCCCACTCTAATATCACCCACCCCATCCAACCACTACCTTTCTTTCCACTCCACTAACTACCTTGATTATAGCAAGCTCAGATGCTCATAAGCCTAGTACTTATTATACAGCAGGAACTTCTTATTTTAATATTTGTTAATGTCTGTTATGTACTTCACAGATAAAGATTCTAGTTGCCTACTGATGTACTATGGTCTTCATCTGTAAATATGTTGTAAGTAATTGCTATGCAAATTGTTAATCGCTATCTAATCCAATGTAACTACTGTCTGTTTATTTTAACTGTGGAGCTTTTCTCCCCGGGCATCCGCTGAAAATGGATCTACGTCCAGTCGGACACTCCTGGTCAACAAATATAAATAAATTAAAAAAAAATATATATATATATATATATATATATATATATATATACACACACACACACACACACACACACACACACACACACACACACACACACACACACACACACAAGTGTATAAAACTAAGAACAAGGTTTACTATTGTACAGTTACTGTTTGGGTTTCTATTATGTTAACAAAGTTCTGAAACTTCGAACACCATAAGGTCGAAACCTTATGATGTTCTTCGTGTTTCACTGTTGCAGTCATTACATTTGGGTAATCTGCTGGCAGGTTGCCCTCAGTTGGCCTGAATAACAAAGTCTTGGGTCCTGCGTCAGTTGCTGTCTCCTCTTCCATGACGTCAGGTCGTCAGAGGTATAAAACATGCAGCCAACGCCATTTTAACCAGTATTTCTTGCCACGCGGTGCCAGAAGCAGTTCGCAAGTGCCGGTCGGCCGACTCCTGAAATTTTCGTTTTTGAGTTTCAGAACCGAAGTCTTCAACTAAAGCTAAGTACCCCGTTGGGGAAACTTTTTCTTGCTCCTTACTAATGTCAGTAAAAGTTAATAATTGCATAACTTGTGGGAAGCAAATACCTCATAAGGATTTTCATTTGTACTGTATTCCTTGCCTAGACCCTGATCACAACGTGCCTTGCTGTCGGTTTTGTGCTAAATTTAACCAACGTACTATTAAGAGTCGGTATATTTTTGCTTCTAAATATTTTGGTTCAAGATTTAACTATCCTGAAATGTCGTTGGTTAGCAATCCGACTGCCGAAGTTCACATAAAATGCAAGGAAAAAGACAGAGACAGACCACTGAGGTCCAAAACCGATGACGAAGCTT
This sequence comes from Protopterus annectens, assembly GCF_019279795.1. NCBI lineage: Eukaryota > Metazoa > Chordata > Ceratodontiformes > Protopteridae > Protopterus > Protopterus annectens. The sequence goes on from NC_056729.1 coordinate 897,135,593, forward strand.
CTCCTAAGCCAGTCGCCGGTTCGCTGGTACTCAGTGAGGCGCTTTCGCAGCCCCTAATGCCCGCTACTTTTGAGTCACAGGCCTCTGCCGAGATCCATTCAGAGTCCGGTATGCTATGAGATTCTGCAAGTATTGACCCGTGGATGTCTCTCCCTTAGATGCGTCCGGAGCCGCTGAGCAGGCACCGGCTTCTGAGGGTGTTTTCAGGCCTCAACTTTTGTATATTAAACCAACGCTATTATCAAAAATAAGGCCAAAATTAACTTCTATGTCTAAAAAAACAATGCATGAGCCACGTGTTAAGGTCCCTATGCCTAAAAAACAAATGGCTGAGGAATTAATTACCTTGATCAGGGGTTCACAACCCCCCCCCCCGGCTAAGAGGCCTAGGCAAGCCACTGATTATGAATCTTCAGATCAGGTTTCCATTTCTTCTAATCAGGAATTTTCTATTCCACCTATGAGGACTCTGATGCAGAGGAATCCATCCCTTCTGCTTCTCCTCCTGAGGATTACTCTTTTGGGGAGACTTTGCATACTTTAAGGGAACATTTTTACTGGGAGAGTCAGGACTTCTCAGAATCTAAAAAGAGGCTTAGGGATTTTCTTCTTCTTCCTCAGTATAGGGCGTTGGCAATACCTCCTGTATTAGACATTGTTGATGATGTGTTCTCGGAATCAAGCATGACTCCTGATTCCCTGCCTCTGGCTCCTAGTAAGCCAGACAGATATTACAGGGTTCCTGACTCGCACAAATTTCCTTTCAAAAATCCTGATGCTGACCCTGAAACTATTTCTCAGGGTCCCAAGGGTGTTAAGGCTTCTACAGCCAAAAATCCTAATCTTTCTGATAGAGATTCCAGGGCACTGATTAGATGGGGAAAGAAGGTTTATACGTCCGCAACCTTGGCAATCAGGGCTTTAATCTACCAGTTTCATATGCTTAAATATCAACAGCATGTTATGGGCTTGCTGAAACAGAAAATGATGTTGATTTCTGATTGTGTGGAAAATAAAGTGTTACAGGATTTATTGCATTCAGCAGAACAGGTTGGAAAGCATACGTTGCAATGTGGTTCTGATTCCTTGGAGGCCTCTTGCAGGGCCGCCGTAACTGGATCTGTGATAAGAAGGCATGCCTGGCTCAAGGAGCAAAATCTGCCAGATCATGTTAAAGCTAAATTGTTGGATGTCCCTTTACAGCAGGACAGTCTGTTTGGTAATAAAGCAGAAGAGGTTTTAAAGAAAATGGAAGACAAAGCTAAATCTATGCAAACTGTAAAAGATTTCTTGCAAGTGCAGCCACCCAGGTTCAGTAGACACTGGCCTACTAAGAATTGGTCCTTTCTGGTGCCCAACAGAGCCACTCAGGGCAAACCCAGATGCTCCAAAGGCTCCAGATTTCAGTCACAAGGATCTTAAAGGTCAAAGCAATGGGGTGCCTCCACCTCCAAATCAGGAGGTAACAAATCATAAACTTACAGTAAACAATCTCAATGACTTTCCTCTGCCATCTCCAAGCACTTATCTTTTGGCAGCCCCCTTGGGGGGAAAACTAGCACTTCATGCTCAAAATTGACATTTAATTACCCAGGACAAGTGGGTATTAAACATAGTATCCCAGGGGCACAGATTTCATTTCCACATGTTGCCAATTCCAAATGGATGGCCAGATCTGCCACCAAACCAGTGGGCAGAGGCCCAGAAACAAGTCATGTCCCTCATGGATATGGGGGCTATTCAACCATTGCCAGCAATGGAAAAAGGACAAGGATTTTATTCAAGACTTTTCCTGGTACCCAGAAAAGATAAATCATGGTGTCCAATTCTGGACTTATCAATTCTAAATACATTCCTGGACATTCCAAAATTCAAACTGCTGACTTTACAACTACTGCCTATGCTAGGCAAGAATGCCTCATTGGTAACTCTAGACTTAAAAGAGGCATACCTCCATATCCAATAAGAGAATCTTGCAGAAGATCCCTCCACTTCAAAGCAGGCTTTTTGCATTACCAGTTCTCTGCACTGCCCTTTGGCTTATCTACTGCACCCAGGGTCTTTACAAAGTGCCTGGCACCAGTAATTGCATTTTGCAGACAAAGAGACATTCAAATATATCCATATCTGGATGATTGTCTCATTCAGGCAGAGGACAAGGGCACTCTTCTTCAACATCTGGCATTTGTAAAAAGGCTTCTAGCATGCCTAGGGTACACCATAAATGAAATAATTCACAACTGATACCCTCTCAAATAATTACATTCCTGGGTGTACGGTTGAATACAACTGTCCAGATGGCTTACCTCACGCCAGACAAACAAATTCAATTGACAACATACTTCAAACAAATGGCAACAAAAACTCAGCTATCTGCAAGACAAATTCTGCAGGCTTTGGGGTTCATGGCATCCTGCATTCTACTAATTCCATATGCGAGACTGCATATGAGGACATTTCAGTGGTACCTAAAAAGCTTATGGAGTCAACATTGTCACAGCCTGGAAACAATGATTCCTGTCATTCCCTGCTTGCAACAGGAGTTTCTTTGGTGGGCAGAGACATGTCACCAAAACAAGGGACTGTCATTCATTCTACCCCCTGCCACCCAAACCCTAACTACAGATGCATCAGATGAAGCTTGGGGACCCATCCGGCAGGGAGATGCATTCAGGGCAAATGGAGCCCAAACCAAATGCATCTACATATCAACCAGAAAGAAATGCTAGCTGTACAGAATGCTGTGACAGCCTTCAAAGACTTCCTTCATCCAGGACAACTACTGATAAAAACAGACAACACCACAGTTATGTGGTACATAAACAAGCAGGGGGGTACCCACTCCTACCCCCTTTGCAGACTAGCCATGGCATTGTGGAACATAGCCTTGACTTACCAAATACATCTTTAAGCTCAATTCCTGCCAGGAAACAAAATACTCTGGCAGACGACCTATGCAGAAATTTTATGGACCCACACAAATGGATACTGGATCCACAAATCTTCAGCATGTTAACACAAAAATGGGGGAGCCCAGACATAGTTCTATTTGCCTCTCCCCAAAACTATCAGCTGGACAAATTCTTCACAAGAACTCATCACAAAAAAGCATGGAAAGTGCATGCTCTATCCTTCAATCTACGCATTTTCCCCTCTGCCTCTACTCTCCAAGGTCTTACTAAAAGTCAGACAGGAAAAAACAAAAATGATTCTAATTGCTCCGGACTGGCCATACCAACACTGGTACTCACTTCTAAGGAATATGTCACACCTTCCTCCGTGGTACTTGCCTCAAATACCTCACCTATTGTCTCAGCAGAACTATCAAATTCTGCACACTCAGCTTGCAGCATGGCTAATCAACTAATTTCACCAACCACATCTCTCAGTAAACATGTGATGGATGTTATTTTGGAGGCCAGAAGGCCGAGTACTAGGAAATATTATGCTGATAAATGGAAGAGATTCTGTGCTTGGAACCAAGCACAAGGAATAGACACAGCAAAGCCCAATATTCCTCAGATTTTGTGATACTTAGCTTAGATGCTTCACAAGGGCCTATCATTTTCTTCAATAAAAATCCATGCCTCTGCGATCTTGGCTCATTACAACACAGAGACTCCCCTCTTTTCTCATCCCCTGCTAAAACAGTACCTCAGAGGGGCCAAAAATTTAAGGCCTCCCAGGAGAGAGCCAACTCCTGCATGGGACCTCAATTTTGTGCTGAAAAAACAAACCCTACCTCCTTTTGTACCAGCAGCTACTGCGGACATAAAATTTCTTTCTTGGAAGACAGCCTTTCTTTTGGCAGTCACTTCAGCTAGAAAGGTTTCAGAACTACAGGCTCTCATGGCAGTGGAGCCTTTCATTATATTTTACCCGGATAGGGTGGCCCTCAGGACCAATCCTTTTTTTATGCCTAAGGTATCCAGTGTGGCTCTTAACCAGACCATTCACCTGCCAACTTTTTTCCCAATTCCGCAGAACAAGGGGGAGCGGATTCTGCATTCATTGGATGTACACAGACAACTAAGATTCTACTTAAACAGGACAAAATCCTCGAAGAAAGTTTGAGCAACTACTGGTGGCATTTGCTGCAGGATCAGAGGGGAAGGTTATATCAAAGCAGACTATTTCTAAATGGATAAGCCATTGCATTCATTTATGCTACTTGCACCATGGAAACCTGTACCCAAGGGGATCAGATCCCATTCCACCAGGGCTGCCTCTATTTCAGCAGCTTTTCTCAGAGGGGTCCCTACCAGAGATGTTCTAGAAGCTACTACTTGGAGCTCAGTTCATACATTCACAAAGCATTACCATTTACCTTTCTTTTCTAAATCCAGGGCAGGATTTGCCACTGCAGTCCTGCAGGGCTTTATAGCTGCTCCTAATGCTGTTTAGTTCCATCCTCCCATCCATAGCTTTGGGATTCTACCCACATGTAATGAGTGCAACAGTGAAACATGAAGAACATAGTACAGCTGTGTACACTTACCATAAATGTAGATGTTCGAGTGTATTCACTTTTGTAGTCCGGGTTACCCACCCACCAGCCCCCTTTCTATACCTTTTCTTTCCTTCACTATGCTCAAAAGCCTTTGTGGTGTATTTGCTTTTAGTTGAAGGTAAATTTTATGCGTTCTAAAGTGCATTTATATATTTACACTTATATATATATATATATATATATATCTATATATATATATATATATATATATATATTTTTTTTTTTTGTTCCCCATTCGGGGGGCTCCTGACATCTGGGGCAAGAAAGACTGGTTAAAATTATGTCAGCTGCATGTTTTATACCCCTGATGACCTGACTTCATGGAATAGGAGACAGAAACTAATGCAGGACCCAAGACTTTGTTATTCAGGCTGACTGAGGGCAACCTGCCAGCAGATTACCCAAATGTAATGACTGCAACAGTGAATATACTCAAACATCTACATTTATGGTAAGTGTACACAACTGTACTTTCTAAGTTTCAGAACTTCAACAACATTAAAAAAATATAAAAACACTGTTTTGCCATCTCAAAGTTGGTATATTTAAAGAGTGGGGGGTGGGGGTGCAGGGTGGCTTGCCCCCCAGATTGCAATAGTTAGGTAGGTGTTAGGGTTTGTATTTTTTTTTAAGTTCGAATTCCTGAAACTTTAAACATCTGAGTTTGATGTTTTCAGGTTCGAAGTTTCAGGGATTCGACAATGTAATAGGAACCCTTACTATTTGTGCGAGAGTGTAAGCAGTAGAAGAACAGTGTTTTTAGTGTAGGGATGAAGATGTAGAGTGCATCACTGTACTACCCATAAGTCGCTCCTGAGCAGATGAATTTACCATCGTCTGATGTCTGAATAGAAGCCGAGCCTGGTGTCGCTTACCAGGTTTTATAGTCTGTGGATGTGCCAGTGCAGTCTTAAAAAGAGATAATCACTCTGCATTCACTTCATACAGTGCTTAACAAAATAAAGCCTTCACAGTCTGCAGGGATGACTAAAATGTTGACTTACGTATGAGCCTTGTCCAACTCATGGGATCTCATTAATGCAGTCTTTTCTGCCTCTCTAAACAACAGATTACCTTCATATCTCCCACTGTTTCTCCATCTCTCAACATTTTTCATCTGCTTCTTGAAAGATTTTGGACAGATCAAGCAGTTTATTTTAGATGTTTTATTTTAACATCATGGTATCATAGCAGAATCTGAGGCTATTAACCTAAGGGGCATTTTTAAGCCTAGCCATGCTTCGCAATAAAGTCTGACAGGTTTCGGTTCCCAAATATTCTGTGGGGATATATATACTTGGGCATGGGTAACTGAACATTTACAAGCTTCCTCTCTCTAATAGAGACAGGTTCCAGACCAGGGGAATATTTATGGTTGACCATCCACTTATTCAAGTTTCACTTGATTAAATGTAGTGATGAATAGAGTAAGGTGGTGATCTTTGCTGCTCTTCATGATTGCATGACCCCTTCAACTTAAACATTGGCTCACCAGAAATTTGAGCCTGTTGTAATTAGACAGAATTCCCAATCCAAAACAGATATCTAAAATTCTGAATTTCTAAACTGCTGGCAATTAACTGCTGGCAATTTTTAGAAATAGCAGTCTTTGGTATACCATGTCTGACAAAAAAATATTTTCATGACATTAATCACTGTTTTTGATTTGCCTATCAGAGTTTCAATGTCTCAGTGTATTTTGAATAGATGTCATTGCATATTAGGTAATGCATGTCTCAGTGCTGGAATGGATCCACTGCAAATTTTAGCCAGAGATGGTTTAGTATCTCATGTAAAATTATTCTTATCGACAAGCAGTTGTATTCTGACACATAAGCAGCAGAACCTGAGTGTCTCTAGTTTCACTGGGCATCCTTGACAGAAATATGACATCTTGTCTTCATTATTTGAAGTTTACACTGTCTAAATGTGCACAGCATTTATTGGTAAATATTTATTTTCTCAGAAGTGAAGGTACCACTAGGCGGTTACATTTAAAGACCATGATAATGTAACTTAGCCAATTATGGAAGGTAAAGTATTCCTGTATATGTAAATGGAGTTTTCTTTTCTTGTAATGCACCCTTAACTCAGAAAATCAGTTTTGGTCTGCTTTCTGAATACCATCTGTTTCTCTTTCAGCACTAGCAATTACAAGTGTACTGTTTTTCACTGATATATCTTTACTTCACAACTCTTTGATGCTTTGTTTCATGGATGCTTGGCTTGCTTTCTTTTTTTAAACTCATTCTGATGCTTTTTTGGAATGTATGCCATAGACTGCCATATCTTCACTTAGCTCTTTTAATGGCCTAACAGTCAACTGATTTACGCATTCCTTCTCTCTTCAGATATGTATATGTACATCTATACCTATATCTTTCTATCTTTATTTATTGTATAGGTTCATAGGTAGGTACTAAGCTATTTGCCTGAGGGCATTTATAAGCCTAGCCAGAGTGTGTCGGCTTTCATCACCCCATTGATTAATTAACTGATCCTCTGTCAAGCAGAGCCAATGAAGTGATCCCAGGGTTGTATTTTCTGTTACCCATCCACTCATCAAGGTTTCTTTTGAAGAGTGTTAGTGAGGTGTGTGATGACCGTGCCCTTGCCCAGCAATCAAGGAGCCTCAATCCTCACCACTAACTCCAGGGAGGTCATCTCATAGAAGAGAAAAGGATAACTAATACACACAGTAAAGTACAATTTCCCTAAAGTGCACACAGAGATCACAGTCAGTCTGGGGCTGGTTGCCCCCTTGCTCACCAGGTGCCCAATAAGACTCCCCACTGACACAGCTATAGGGTCCAGATCTTAGCCTAACTAGGCAAGCTAAAACCTCCAGTACTCTCTCTGTCCAACCAGTGCTTTGTGTCCCTGCCAAGTAGTTGACACAACACACACACACACTTTGAGATAAGTATTTATACAACTTCACAGACACTTTTGGGAAAGGCTGACACAGATTCTCCAACTGTGCCTCTTTACTCAGACTATACAATGGTAATTACTGCCACCACCCAGTTAATAATATCAGCTACTAAAAGGCCCTTAAAAGGGTGTCCAATTATTACTGTGCAATATTATTATTCAATGGTAGTATGACTAACAGTCAAGGCTTACTTTAGTGTGGCCTATTACAATAACCTCTATAAATATGCAATGTACTCTAGAGCTTATCTCTACACAAATCAGCCACAGGTAGAAAGTTTTAAAAATATTTAATAATAAATAATTAAAACACAAGACAAAACTACTACACCACAGAGATATCTAAGAGTTCACAGATCACATAGAACCCTAAAATAATACTGTAGGACAGGTCTGATTTCAAAGACAAATACCTAATTAATCTTTACTAGCTTTAACTATTCCTACAAGAAATCCCAGTGCTAAAACTTACATATGAGCATAATGCAGAGTGCTGGTAAGTTGGATGTCCAAAGTCAAAATGCTTCCCAGTCTCTTCTGAGAAATAGCATTTAAACATTACTAACAAACATGCTTGCTGGGTCCATCACAAAATTACATAGTTTTTGACACTTAGGTTTTCCCAGGCAAGCAAACTGCATTATTTAGTAATCTAACACCTGCACAGAAACTTACAACAATAGAAGACATTTCCCATGTATATTCTAACAGAAATTAGAGCAATAAAGCACCTTCCACATCTAAATTCCGGTCATAAACTTTAGCTTTAAAACAATGGGCATGAAACCTTCATCCAGCTGCAGTGGAGCCGAATTCTAACATGAAAGGGGCACAACATGCTTCACTGGGCCAGTAGAGTGCAATGTTGTCACATATTTTGCAGTTCCACATTTCACAGTATTCTGTACACTCAAGAAACATGCCTGTATTTTACATTTATTTATACAGTTGATAGAATTATGTATCAAATTCTATTTGACTAGGCTGTCAGCCTTCGCCCATCTCTGCCCAATCGTCACAAGGGGCTCTGCCTAATGTAGTTTGGATTTTTGTTCCAAAGCATGGGGAGTCTCTGTGACAGGAATCTATCCCTCCAGCATGTTCTATTTATTGTTGTGGCAAGGTTTAGCTCACTAGAGCGTGTGGCTCGCAGTGACTTGGATTTCTTTAGGTGGAGCATGTCCATCAATTCTGAGTTGTACATAGCTTTGTAAGTCAGGCAGAGATCACCTCTGAGTAAGTGATATGCCACTAAACATAGGACATTTGTTTGAGGCCAGTAATCCTCTTGGTGAGGTATTTTGTGGTCTTTCCAGCTGTTGGAAGTGTCTTGTGAGCTACATCCAAAATGGGGCATTGTACTCTATGATGGGTCTGATGTGTGATAAGTAGAGGGGCACTATAACCTGTTTATTTCTAGATGTGAACCCTTTAGTAATTAGATGGGCCACATAGAAGGATTTCCTAACTACTTTGGCAATATGATTGTCAAAGGAGAGACTACTATCTACCTAGGTCCCCAGATCTCTTATTACCTCTTCTGTATTAAGGGAGCTGCCACCTATATGGTAATTTGTGGGTGTTTTGTTTTTCCCAAATGGGATGACTATGCATTTTTTGGCATTTAGCTTGAGGCCATGACTTTGACACCAGGTGTCCGTGTCAGTAAGGCCCTTTTGGAGGATGTCCGTGTCAGCTGGAGAGTCAATTATGGCTCCCAGTTTGCAGTCATTGGTGAACTTGGTTAGCCATAGTCCTCCTATGTTTGCCTGTACTTCTGAGAAGTACATGCCGAACAGTAGAGGTCCCAGGACCAAGCCATGTCGGACACCACGTGTGACTGGTTTAGAGTTGGATCTGGAGCCCACTATTCTTACTGTGTGAGTTCTGTCTGTAAGCCAGTTGGCAACCCATCTAGTGACATAGGGATTTATGTTTAGGCTGGTGAGTTTTTCCTGTAATACCCAAGTGGGGAATGGTTTTGAAAGCATTGGTGGAGGTCAAGGTAGGCTGTGTGAACCACCTTTCCCTCATCTATGGTATTAGTGACTGTCTCAAAAACGTCAACCAGGTTTAGTAGGCATGATCTGCCCTTAACAAAGCCAAACTGGGTCAGGTCAAGTGTTTGGAGGCAATATTTACCAGGGTCAGTTGTGGCCCCTCCTTTGTGGAGAGGAATAACTGTTGCTATGCGCCATTCTATGGGCATGTAGCCTGTTGAGAGGCTGAGGTTGAACAGCGTGTTTAGGTGGGGGGTTAGTTTGTATTGTAGTTCATGCAAGACGCAGCCTGGGACACCATCTGGCCCCACTGATGCTGTGTTTTTGGCTTTTGAAAGGGCTGTTTTCACTGGGTCTACATTAGATCACCGACCGCTTAAAAAAGTGAATAGTGATTAACTTCCCCGATGTAAGTGAAAGCTTACAATTTCGAACTGTCAGAACAGCGATTTTTTTCTTAGGGAAAAAAAATCACTGTGCCAAAACACATACACACAACACAAGCACACCAAACGAACAGCAATCCACACACATACACCTAAAATCTTACACCTAACCCTACACTAAACTATACACACACCACTAACTATCCACTTACTTTAACCCAACCCTAACACTAAGGTCCGTCACTATCACACACTCACCTCACCCGCTTCCTAACCCTAACTCACCTAACCCGCCCTAACCATCACATCCACACAATTGCACACATACCTAACCCGCACCCTAACCCTAACTCACCTAACCCGCCCTAACCCTCACATCCACACAATCGCACACGTACCTGAACCCAACCCATAACTTTCCACCACAGCACTGAAACAACCAAAGCAACAGAAACGGACAACCAAATTCTTTCTCTAGGAAAAAAATTGTTTTTCTGTTGTTTCGATATTTTAAGCTTTCGCTGCATAGGGTTCGATATTAAAACATTTGAAGTTTTGAAATCTCGATGTTCCAATATAGACCCTTTTCACCTGTGTGTCTGTGATTTTTGGGACACTACACTTTTCCGGTATTGTTGTGGGCCTTTTTTTGGGTGAGAAGGAGGGTAAAGTTTGCACTGAATCTATCTGCCAGGATGTTGGCAATATCAGTAGGTTCAGTATCATTATTATCTTTCGGCTGTTCCCGTTAGGGGTCGCCACAATGGATCATCTGTTTCCATATCTTCCTGTCCTCTGCATCTTGCTCTGTCACACCAACCAACTGCATGTCCTCTCTCACCACATCCATAAACCATATCTTGGGCCTTCCTCTTTTCCTGTTACCTTGTAGCTTCATCCTTAGCATCTTTTTCCCAATATACTCAGCATCCCTCCTCAGCACATGTCCAAACCAATATAATCTTGTCTCTCTGGCTTTGTCTCCAAACCTTTCAACCTGGGCCAACCCTCTAATATACTTATTACTAACCCTGTCCACCCTCATCACACCCAGTGCAAATGTTAACATCTTTAACTCTGCCACATCCAGCTCTAACTCCTGCCTTTTTATCAGTGCCACTGTCTTCAACCCATATAACATAGCTGGTCTCACTACCCTCTAGTAGACCTTCACTTTCACTCTTACTGGTACTCGTCTGTCACAAATCACTCCTAATACTCTTCTCCACCCACTCCATCCTGCCTGTACTCTCTTCTTCACCTCTCTTCCACACTCACCATTACTCTGAACTATTGATCCCAAGTATTTTAACTGATCCACCTTTGTCATCTCTACTCCTTGCATCCTCACCATTACTCTATCCTCCCTCTTATTCACACACATATATTCTGTCTTAGTCCTGCTGACCTTCATTCCTCTTCTCTCTAAAGCATATCTCCATCTCTCCAGAGTCTCCTCCACCTATTCCCTACTCTCACTACAGATCACAATGTCATCTGCAAACATCATAGTCCACTGGGACTCCTGTCTGATCTTGTCTGTCAACCTGTCCATCACCATTGCAAATAAGAAAGGGCTCAGAGCTGATCCTTGATGTAATCCCACCTCCACCTTAAATGCATCAGTCACTCCCACCGCAGACCTCACCGCTGTCACACTACCCTTGTACATATCCAGTACCACTCTTACATACTTCTCTGACACTCCCGACTGCCTCATACAATACCACAATTCCTCTCTAGGCACACTGTCATATGCTTTCTCTAAGTCTACAAAAACACAATGCAACTCCTGACCTTCTCTGTACTTCTCCATCAACACTCTCAGAGCAAATATCACATCTATAATGCTCTTTCCTGGCATGAAACCATACTGCTGATCACTAATCATAACCTCCCTTCTTAACTTAGCTTCTACTACTCTTTCCCATGACTTCATGCTGTGACTGATCAATTTAATCCCTCTGTAGTTACTACAGCTTTGCACATCACCCTTATTCTTAAAAATCGGTACCAAAACACTTTTTCTCCATTCCTCATCAGTAGGTTCAGTATATTTTGTGCTATTTTGCACTAGTTCAGTTATTTATTTATTTTATTTATTTTGACATTTATTAACAGGCTTAATCTGACTAAGCAGAAGCCTTTTTTCAGCAGAGACCCAGGGAGGAAAGCTCAAGCAATATCAGTAAGATTGTTACAACTATTACATGTATTGACATATCTATATAAATATTTTTTTCTGGAGCCAATTCCTTTTCCACCAGTAGCTTACTTCACATGCACTCTTAAAATTACTCTATGTACAACATGCAGTTTTATTTCTTATCAGTGATGAATGCAGATTTCCACAGACATGATCCTTTGCTATTTTAAAGTTCAGTCGTGTAAGCATCAAACATTTCATATAGCCCCTGATTTATTGGTTAGAATATTTTTTTTGTCAGTATTGTTAAAACCTTTGATTTACCACAGGCAACAGTTTTATCATCTAAGCAATGTTATTTTGATTACAGTGTTTGCTTGTTTTGCTTAAATTTGCATGTTATCAGGACAGGCTAAGGACACTGCTGCTGCTGTCACTATAATAGTTTTATAACATTTCTTCAAGTATTTTAATATTGTCTATTATATCAATGCTGAGTTTTAATTTTAATGTTATTTTTCACTTCTGTCCCATGTGGTATCCACAGACTGCAAACTTGTTGTAAAGTATTGTAAAACTTAAAAAAATAACAAAGATGTCAAGATGAAGCTGTAAAGATGAAGCTGAACTGAAAATACTTTCATTTATGAGAGATGCACTTTTAGGAAGTGCACTTTTTTAACAACACAGGCTTTGTTAAATGGATGGAGTCCCGGTTGAAATATGCTACTCATCACAAATTACCTAGCTAGCCTGTTTTTTTCTGATCTGGGCCTTAGGGTGTAGCCTACCTGGAGCCAGTGAGCATCATCTAATATCTAACATCATCTAACATCATAAATCTAAAGTACCTTCCCCTAGATGAGGCAGTAACATATTTTAACGCCACATTTCTTACCATACTTGATTCTCATGCTCCAAAACTGTCAATCAAAATTAAAACACAAATAGCACCTTGGCTAACAAAAGACTTCAAATCTAAAATTACACTTAGAAACAAAGCATGGGCCAAATGGCGTACTACCAAGTCACCCCTAGATCGTATTAAATTCCAACAGCTAAGAAATGAGACTAAAAAAGCCATCACACTTGAAAAAAAATATTACTGCCATCTACAACAGAAACATCAAAACAACCCTCAAAAGCTCTGGGCGGGTTTAAATAATCTTCTCCATCCAGGTAAATCCTCCACTCCTACCCCAGAAACATTATGTGGTAAAAGCCCAGAAGAGGGAGCAAATACCTTTAATACTTTCTTTACTGAGACTATTCAGTCCTTAGCCAACCAACTATCTACTACCTGCTCCTCAATAACGGATTCTATACCCAAGACACTACTCTCCTTTAACCTCCAACCTGTCTCCACATCCATTATCCGATCCTTATTGAAGAAGATAAAGTCAAGCGCCCTTTCTGCTGATCTTCTCCCAGCCGAATATCTGCAAAAAGCTGCAGATGTCATAGCATACCCCATCTCAATCCTAATTAATTGAACCATAACAGATGCCACAATCCCCTCAATTTGGAACATATCCTATGTTATACCACTCCATAAAGGTAGCTCATCCACAGAACTATCAAACTATAGGCCAATAGCCATATTGTCACCACTTACCAAAATCATGGAAAAGTGTGTGCCCAAATGACTTCTATATTAACTCATCCAGAATAAACTACTGACCAACTCACAACATGGATTTAGACCCCACCACAGTACATCCACTGCCCTTCTCTCTTTTACCGATATAATTAAACATAACCGGAATAACAAAAAAATATCCTCAGCTCTCTTTCTGGACCTGTCCAAAGCCTTCGACATGATTAACCACCAGCTACTTCTCCACACTCTGAAAACCCTGTACTTAGACAACCAGGCTCTCGACTGGTTTCATGCCTACCTCTCTGGTAGGCAACAAGCAGTACTGTGGCAGAATAAGCTCTCTTGCCTGTTACCAAATACCATAGGAGTTCCTCAAGGCTCCATATTAGGACCTCTTCTCTTTTCAGTCTTTATTAATGACCTCCATACAGTCATCCCCGATGCCACCTGCATTCAATATGCAGATGACTCTACACTGGTATGTTCCGATACCTCTCCAGTTAACCTACTATCTACAACCCAGCTCAATTTTACTACACTGGAAAACTGGCTATCAGATTGTCACCTGATCTTAAACCCAAACAAAACCAAACTACTACTCTTCTACCCAACCCATAAACCCTCTCCTACATCTTTTACCATACAATCCAACAATAGTACTATCATCTCCCCAGACCCCTATACAAAACTATTAGGAGTTACCATTGACAATAAACTTAGATTTGATATGCATATCAACCAAACCATTAAATCCATCAACAAGAAACTTGGGTCATTGTACAGGATAAAATCCTTCCTAACTCCAATGGCCAAAGTGGCCATTGCCCGCTCACATCTTCTCTCTACCCTCCTATATGCCTCTCCTGTACTTACTAACCTTAACAAAGCTGACCTAAACAAACTCTCATGTTGTTATAAGCATATTGCCAGATTTTCAACTGGCATGCCCTATAGAACACACCACTGCTTTAACCTAAAAAACCTTGGCTTGATAGAACTACCAAACCTTCTCCAGTTGAACCAACTCATAGAAGCGTTTAAAATTCTCAAACAACCCGATAACACCCCTGCACTGAAAAATATAATAATTCCTTACACCAATCTAAGCTGTCTTTGCTCATCAAACAGGCTGCTTTTCCAAACAATCAAATCCTATAACTCGGGGGGTGATACTCTGTTTGCCAACGCCATTGGAAAAATATGGAACTCCCACCCCTCCAACCTTACTCTTACTACCTCCTTAGTCCAATTCAAGAAGAGTTTAAAACTCCATTTTAAGTCACATTGGCTCTACCAATGTTCTAACCCAGATTAGCTCCTCTTTGTTAAACCAAGGTCATACTTTTCCTCTGGATTATCCAAGTTCAAAAACTTTAACCTTTTATTCTCAAATGATCTAACTATATTTCCTTGACTTATTTCTGACCATAAATGGAAGCCCTTAAATCTTTTTTAAATGGACAACCTAGGGAAGGGACCTGTAACCCAAAACAAGAACAATGTATAGTAACTAAACTCAAAATCTATAATTGTCTTATTCTTAAGTTAGCATGTTTTAAAAATCTGTATGAGAACTTTCATATTTTGTGATTGCTATAGCTAGGATGTATTGTAGCAGTATGTAAATTGATTTTATTTCCCTCTCATATGCTTTACTATATGTAATAATCTGTAATCGTGACTATGTTGGAGCTTTTCTCCCCGGGCCTCTGCTGAAAATGGACATGTATCCAGTCGGACCATCCCGGTCAACAAATGTAAAATAAAATAAATAAATAAATAAATCACTTCCAAGCAATTTGAAATTATTCCTGAAGAGTGAAGACTGTGACTATATCCATCTATATATATATATATATATATATATATATATATATATATATATATGTATAAACAGGACTAAGACGGCATTCCCAGATATAAGGGGCCAAGGATAGCTTTCATCTGTGTGGATTTGTGGATTGCCATTTCATTTATAGCTAGGCCTTAAGTGTAAAAAAAAAAGAAAGAAAGAAAGAAAGAATTATGGTTGAGTGCAGGGCATATCTCTTACCATTCAGATTGGGAGGGAGTGATAGATTCTAAGGTTTATAGGACCAAATATCTTTAAGTTGTCCTTAACTTTGGCCCCCTGTGTCTCACTTTGGTGGATGGCTTTGTCCTAATATTTATTAAACTATGCAGTTAGGAATGAGGACTGACACTCGGGTTCAGAATGCCTTCCTTTCAGGAAATTCATGCTGGTGCAACACTGGAGGAGTTATATATGTTGGAAAGACCAATATAAGTTGGTAAAAGCAATATTTAATAAAAAAAAGTAAATAAATAAAAAATTCCTAGTTTTCGACATTTGATCTTTATTTTCAGCCTTTCCCAGATGTTTCTCACTATGAGGTTGAGAGATATGGCTCGTAGGCACTTTTACTGCTGCCTGCAGTAACTGGAGTTTACTATGGAGTTTCCAGATGGTACAATTAGCTTAAGGCAGGTGGCAAGGTTTGGACATATCGATATTGTGTTGGTAAATAGACACCAGGTAAAGGTTTTGATTCTCATCTTTCATTTCAGGGGGGTAAAAGAGCTTGGGTGGAGGAAGGGGCTGAATCGGTGAACAATGTAAGGGATGGAGCGTATCATTGTCCATCACTTTTGTAGACTGGTCAGGATTGCCTCATGTGTGGATTTGAGGGGGGGGGGTAATAAGCCTGCAGTAAGGGTATACCAGATTGAGGGTATGGACAATCCAAGCACAACTAATTGGGGTGGCCTATGGGGCGAATGAACTATGTTGTAGTTCAGAAGGTCTTGGGTTCAAGACTTGGCAGGGCTAATTTTTAGTTATGCAGTGGTTCAATCGGGTAGGAGGTGGTCTCCTTCTCAGGGTGTATTACAGCTTTAACAGGGGTCAGGATAAGTATCAGGTGATTATTGTAGTGATTGCGGTAGAAGAATTCAGTTTAGACATAACTGGTGTGGTCTAATAGGAAATAGTTCCCTGGGTGCACTGCACCTGAGAGGAATGGGTATGTTAGGGTGTGCCTTGCTAACATAGCAGGCATGTTATCTACTACTGCTGAGTGTAGGTTGCATTAGGGATATTTGTAGAACAAGTTGTCAAGGGTGAAGCTTCCTAGAGGTCATTTCTTGTGGATTTTGGCATGGGCAGGTTTAGAGGCAGGACAGTTGGTCAACAGGGTGGAGGCATGCAGTGACTGGTGGTTGACTGGCCAGAATGAAGAAGGTCTGAAAGACTGATGAGGGTGCTTGCTGTGGATGTCTCGGATGCCAGACTTGTGTACACCAAGGATACAAGGGACAAGGTGCAGAGTGAATAATGGTCAGTGGCCTGTGAGAAGCAGAGTTGTGAGGTAGTTGATTTGGGAGGCTCGGTTGTTCATTTTATTGTGTTGAGGAGATGGAAAGAGTTCTTTGAGTGGTTGATGAATGAAGAGAATGAGATGGAGAGAAGGTTGGATGATGTAGGGATAATGAATCATGTAGTATAATGGATTAGCAAGGAGGAAGTAAGGATAGCTATGAAGAGGATGAAGAATGGAAAGGCTGTTTGTCCAGATGACATACCTGTGGAAGCATGGAGGTGTTTAGGTGAAATGGCAGTGGACTTTTTAACCAGATTGTTTAATGAAATCTTAGAAAGTGAGAGGATGCCTGAGGAATGGAGAAAAAGTGTTTTGGTACCGATTTTTAAGAATAAGGGTGATGTGCAGAGCTGTAGTAACTACAGAGGGATTAAATTGATCAGTCACAGTAAGAAGTTATGGGAAAGAGTAGTGGAAGCTAGGTTAAGAAGGGACGTGATGATTAGTGATCAGCAGTATGGTTTCATGCCGGGAAAGAGCACTACAGATGTGATGTTTGCTCTGAGAGTGTTTATGGAGAAGTACAGAGAAGGTCAGAAGGAGTTGCATTGTGTTTTTATAGACTTAGAGAAAGCATATGACAGTGTGCCTAGAGAGGAGTTGTGGTATATTATGAGGAAGTCAGGAGTGTCAGAGAAGTATGTAGGAGTGGTACAGGATATGTACGAGGGTAGTATGACAGTGGTGAGGTCTGCAGTGGGAGTGGCGGATGCGTTTAAGGTGGCAGTGGGGTTATGTCAAGGATCAGCTATGAGCCCTTTCTTATTTGCAGTGGAGATGGACAGGTTGACAGACAAGATCAGACAGGAGTCCCCGTGGACTATGATGTTTGCAGATGACATTGTGATCTGTAGTGAGAGTAGGAAACAGATGGAGGAGACCCGGGAGGGATGGAGATATGCTCTAGAGAGAAGAGGAATTAAGCTCAGCAGGACTAAGACAATATATGTGTGTGAATGAGATGGAGGATAGAGGAATGGTGAGGATGCAAGGAGTAGAGGTGGTGAAGGTGGATGAGTTTAAATACTTGGGATCAATAGTTCAGAGTAATGGTGAGTGTGGAAGAGAGGTGAAGAAGAGAGTACAGGCATGATGGAGTGGGTGGTGAAGAGTGTCACAGGGGTGATTTGTGACAGGCGAGTACCAGTAAGAGTGAAAGGGAAGGTCTACAAGAGGGTAGTGAGATCAGCTATGTTATATGGTTTAGAGACAGTGGCATTGACAAAAAGGCAGGAGTTTGAGCCGGATGTGGCAGAGTTAAAGATGTTAAGATTTGCACTGGGTGTGACGAGGGTGGACAGGATTAAGAATAAGTATATTAGGGGGTCAGCCCAAGTTGGAAGTTTTGGAGACAAAGCCAGAGAGGCAAGATTAAGTTGGTTTGGACATGTGCTGAGGAGGAATGCTGAGTATATTGGGAAGAAGATACTAAGGATGAAGAAGCTACCAGGTAACTGGAAAAGAGGAAGGCCTAAGATAAGGCTTATGGATGTGGTGAGAGATGACATGCAAGTAGTTGGTGTGACAGAGCAAGATGCAGAGGACAGGAAGAAATGGAATTAGATGATCCACTGTGGTGACCCCTAATGAGAACAGCCGAAAGAAGATAATGATGGTTGTTCATTTTATTTATGGTTATTATGCACTTGTATTTGGAAGTAAGGTATGCTGCTGTGGAGGCTGGGTTGAAGTTTGATAGATGGTATGTTAACAAGTGTTGGTTTTGTACTCATTCAGGCATTTCAAGGTGGGTGGAGCTGGATAGTGTAAGGCCAATGGGAGAATGGGATATGTTGTGGGCAAGTTATAGCAAGGTTTGATATTTGTTTAGATGTAGTTTTGGGTTATACTGGTGGAAGGAGTGGCACCAGTTTCAGAAGTGGGGGTAGTTACTAGGTTAATAGCTCTAAGGTTTTGATGAACTAGCCAACTTCAGGTAAGTAAGATTCCTAAGTCAAGTGAAGAATGCTGATTTAGGGGGTATGGAGGTGGGTCCCCTTGATAGCATGCAGGTTAAGATGTCATAGATGTTTTGTTGCAGTGAATTTACAGTTTCTTTTCTTTTACAGATCCATGATGAAGGTTTTCACAGTGGACATTGTGCCGGTGGCTGGAGTGATGAGCAATGAGGTCATAAATGACATGAGCAGAGTCACATTTGCAGATCTGAAAATGCTGAAGGCACAGAATTTGAGGTATAGACGATAAATGGATTCCCCAGTGGCTGAAGGAAGTGGGTGGCACAGGTAATGCATGCTGCAGGAGGTGTTTGTGAATTTGAAAGGTGGAAGCAGTCGGGCTCTGAAGGAGGGAGTTTAGAGGGTGATTGATTTGACAGGATGAATTTTACTGTTTTCACTTTATTGGCTGCAGAAGATATTCTAGTCACTAGAGAGGTATAAGGGGGCCACAGAGCATGGTTAGAAGTGAACCACGGTTAGTGGTTTCTCGGAGTGGATGTTTTGGTGGTACACTGGGGTCAAGGGTAATCCTACTAATTTTAGTTTCATTAAGGCACGCTTTAATTTCATTAAGGTACGTTTCAGTGCTGGTATGTTAAGGCATGGGGTGGATGACGGTGATCTATTGTAAGTTACAGGTGATGGGTACACTGAATGATATTTGGCTTAATCCTTCCCTTTATGACAGGTAGGTGGTGAATTAGTTTGGGTAGAAAAGAGAGGGAATAGCCTGGCCAGACTGATTGGCAGATAAGAGGGAGAGGCTTGCATCTTCTGCTGCCCCTCTGGGGTTTGGATGTTCATTTCAAGGAATTGGGGGAAAGGAAAATGAGCAGCTGGAGGAAGCATGCTGAATAGATAAGCAAGCGGAGGTAAGGTTGCTGCTTATTTGGTGGGAAGGTAAACAATGAATGGTGCATGAAGTGAGATGGGATGCTGCTTCATATGAGTAAGGTCATGCCGTCCTGAATTATTTGGTTAGATGTCCAATTCAATAAATAGGATATGAAGTGAGTCTGAGACACTGCTTCATAAGTAAAGTAAGTGAGCAAAGGTATGGACGCTGCTTACTGGGCAGGATGAGTAGGTACGCTGTCTTGATTAACATTACAAGGATGTTTATGCTGTGTTTAGAATCAATTATACTATGTCCAACTGTAATTCATATTTTGGTGCCCAAAGCTATGTAATGGAAGTTTAATAAAGGTTGTCAAATGTCATTCAGTGTGATATGTTTATTGAAGGGGACCTGGACAAATAAGGTTACAAGGCTAATGGCCCTAGAACCCTTACAAGCCTAGCTATATTTATCCCAGGTTGCCCCATTTTTTGGTGGTTAGGTGAGTGAAGTTCACAGAGCTAAGGGTCTATGGTTGTTAATAATGACTTTCTCTGTCTGGAAGGAACATGGGTTCCTCCCCAGGTGAGAATTTGCGGTCACCCATCCATTGATCTAGGTTGTGTTTGAAGAGGGTCAGGCAGGTGCTCTGTTTTACATGAAGTGGAAGCTTATTCCAGGGAAGTGCCAATCTCTGGAAGATGTAGCTATCTCTCCAGCATTGCCTGCTCAGGTCAGAGGCTGGGTTAAGATCCCTGGAGCAAGTGACCCTCATGCAGTTTCATTTGCAAATGTGCAGCATTTCCATCAGGGCTGGGTGAGAGACTGCCCTGTAAGGCAGGTACAGGTCACCCCTTAGCAACATGTAGGAGACAGAAGATAGTGACAGGGCTTTTTGTCTTTTAGCGTAGGACTTGTTTTGTGTACCCTGTAATTTCTTGGTGAGAAACCTCTGTTGTCTTTCCAGTTGATGCAGGGGTCTGGTAAGGTGCATGCAAATGGAAGGATTGTACTCAATTATTGGTCTGATGATGGCTGAGTATAATGTAATTATAACATCCTTAGGTCTAGATGCATGAAAAGACATCTGACATGATCTAGTCCAGCCCTTTATGGTAACAAAATGAAAATAAATGAATAAATCCTTTAAATTCTTACTTAAAAGGTATTGACCTTTTTACTCATTGTTTTACTTAAAAGGTATTGTCAACACATGTTGACTATAACCATGCAATAAATGTATACGTTCTTAAAATTGGTATAACTACTACTAGTTGCTTTAATGCACCATATAATATATTTGCCTTGTGCCCACATTGAGGCAAATGTTCCATGGACCTGCCTATCTACCCAATAAACAAATAACAATAAACTAAATACACAAACAAACACATAAACAGACAAACAACAAAGTGACTCATTAAATAAATATATTGATAGTTTATGGAAAGATTCCCTAGATTCACATTTATAACAATGTAGCATATTATGTTTTTTCAGTGAAAAGCACAGATGATGTATAGATGATGTGCTGAACTCCTGAAAATCATCACCTTAAAAGTTTACTTTTTTGTATTCATACATATAGGTTTCATCTATACTTGTCCCTATGACATCATAATTAGGTAAGTGTAGCATTTCCTTTTGAATTCTGCAAGGGCATTTTAATATTGATAATATATAAACCATTTCAATTTTTAGATGTAAGCTTTATATTCATCTAGAAAGACTTAACTAAAGAAGTCAGCCCTTGCTTACCTTACCTATTCCATTTTTTTTTTTTGGCATTAACTTTTGGCTTTCAGATGACCTTATGTTATGTATTTGGATGCAGCATTTCACAGAAGAAATGTTGCAGTATTTATTATTTATTAGTAAAATTTAGTAATATTTATTAATTAGTAATTACTGTAACATTATTTCTTAGCGCCATTTTACGTAATGTACTATTTTTATATTACTTGTAATCATCTTTTGGAGCTTTCCTCCTCAGGTCTGTGCTGAAAATGGGCATCTGCCCAATCAGACTAACCCGATCAACAAATGTCAAATAAATAAAGAAAGATAGAAATAGAATCTGCCAATGTGAGAGTAGAGGAGATTCTACATCTGCAATAAAAAGGTAATATCAGGAAAGATAAAGGGTTATTTTTCTTTCAGGATTATGAAAGCTTTTATGACTTAAAACTAATTTTATTCTACAGTATATGAGTGTTTATATGGATTGTTGCATAATATATTGTGACTATTATTCATTTCAGAGAAATGAAATTGTTTAGTACTTAGACATTTAAAAATATTTCATGGAGTACTTGACAAAACATGGTGCTTCATTTTGTGCGAATATATTTTATTCCATTACTCCTCAACATCGACAGTTTCTAAACCGGTAATTATATACTGAAAATGCAAATGGGTAAAATTTTAAAAACAATCTTGAATGCTAAATGGAAATGTTTAAAAGACCATGCAGTAAAAAATATGACAAGCATCTAAATATTTTTTATTTATTCATGCACAGCATGATATAAGAACAGTTCCTACTTTATTACCATTTAACTTTATAAAGGCAGTCAGCTTATAAAAAGAAGTTTGGATATGTGGCATGCAGATCAGTCCTGCTTTATTTATGATAAGATTCTTCAATGACTATAGTGTTTAGGCAGGAATAGCAGAGATTCATAATCTACTCCAAGTATTCACAAGTATAAACTAAAGGATTAATCAATATATTTGTAGTTTAGAATGCCACTCCGCAATCATTAGTTGAAGTATCTCAGTATGACTATTGCAGTTTTATACCTCATCTGTCAGAGCATTTAATAGTAGTGAATTGCAACTCAAGATGTTTTCCTTCCATTCTCCCTTAATACATATTTTTTGAAACAGTGATTGAATACAATAAATTTAGACTGACAAATCTATGCCTTGAAAAATTAAGTGCAAAAACATGAAAGGCCACATGCTGACAACATAATCTGCATATAGATAATTACCACGTACTTTGAATTATCGTCTTGTTAATCTCCTAATTCAGTAAAAATACAATAATTATAAGACAGAATAAAGACGCTGCAGCTTAACTTCTTTTTTGTATTATTTACCACTTCAATACTTCTACTAGCATTATTCATTAAGATCCACTCGACCTTTCGAAATGTTATTTGTTAGACTGCATAACCTGTAGCAGTTCTTTTCGCAGAGAAATCAGTGAAGTACAAAGCATAGCAGACCTTGAATGCATTTTCTAGCCTTTGCAGAGATTAAGTAGAAAAGTGAAAATAATGGATTATGCAAACAACTAATAAATACTTGATATTGAGCAATGCATTTGGTTTCTGAGATGGAGAGCATGCAGTACAGACTATTAACTTAATTAATTCAAGATATATATATATATATATATATATATATATATATATATATATATATATATATATATAATCTCTGTGTATATGTGTTAACAGCTCAGAGTATACAACTACATGGTTTTACTTTTTTTTTTTTTGCTGTCCTCAGCATAGCTTACCTCACCTTTTGTAACTGCAGTAATGGTTGCGTGATTACAGGGCGTGAACCGTGAAACAGCCCTTTTAGTGGCCTTTGATCTTGAAAATAAATGCTCAGCTTTATTTATGACAATACTTTAAGAAACATCACTTCTGTGGGATTCTTCTCCTCCCCCTACAGTGACTTGTGGATATAGCAGAGACCATTTATTTAGACTTGTGCTGTCTTTGTTCAGCTTTGCAATCATTTGCAAGCTAAAAATTCAGACAGCATAATAGCAGTCCTCACTGCCTCTATTTCCTTAGATGTAGTACCTTAAATTAATTGTTGAATTTTGACAATGCCACTTCTGGGAACTGCAGCAAGCATTATGGGTGGAAGATGTCATCAAGTTGTTCCTCCTATTCTACGCTGTCAACTAATGGTACGACTTGATTAAGGGGTTCTACCTATGCATGTTCACACTGCTGTGACTTGTTAAATCTCTTTAAAACATTCCAGGTGTCATATAATGCAAGAACTGGATAGTGTTGGCAGGTTCCTTTTTTGCAACACCTGCTCCCTTTGTACTATCTACTGTTTTGTGGTCAGCAGAAGATAAGCTATCCATGACCCTCTTGTGCTACAAGTTCTGAAAAGTGTAGCTGGTTGATTTGCCAAGTAGGAGTCATATGTGGCCTTCTTAATGGACTGTTTTTGCCCATGATCAAGAAATTGCATGAGGGAAATTATGTTTTATGGAACTGATGGACCTTTCCATCAGCGTCTATGAAATTCCAATCCTGCAATGTGGAAAAATCAGACACTGAGAAAACAGTTATGAGGATATTTTGCTTACCTTCAGGTACAATTTTTGTAACACTACTCTAGGAAGTGTTCTGTTCTTCTGTCTCACAAATTACAGATTATATAAATGTGCTGAACCAACAGAACTTCCTGGTTGGTAATCAACATGCAGCATAAGGTGGTTTCTGACCACTCCTTTTTGCACACAAAAGAAGTGTAAAATGAACTTTGTATTCTGATGTAACAGCATATGCCTGTTGTATAATTTCCATCTGTTTGTTTTCTTTCAGGTCACTCTAATTGTTACCACATTACAGATATTTCACAGCTGTTCATTTCATAAATGTGCTGCAAGGTTTCTCAGAATAATTGCATAGTAATAGAAGCTTTTGATTTTCTCTCCCCGTGCATTCTGGACATGGCGGACAATAACAGCCATTACAGTCATGGAAGTAGTAGCACATATGAGGCATAATGGCATCAGAATCATTTGAGGTAATAGGCAAATGTCAGAGTGTAGAAGAGGAGGAACAAAAATACACTTTATTTAGCTGCTTTAATCTATCTGTGTTTGTTCCTACTTTATTACTTTATTTTAGCTTTTTGCTGCATGTTCTTAAAGTATTAAGTTGCATTTAATCTGCTGCATTTATTACTGCTTATTAGTACCCTGATTGCACTGTAACTGTATGTAGATGGTGCAGTGTTGCAGCTGGTTACGTTCTCTCCTCACAGCAAGACATTCTCTGGTTTGATTCTCATCTGGGGTGCCTTCTTTGCAGAGTCTGCATGTTCTCCCTGCATTTGTGTGGATTTCCTTTGGGTGCTCCAGTTTCCTCTCATATTACAAAGACATTTGTCTGGAGCATTTCTCCCTGGGCCTCCACTGAAAATTGGTTCATTCCAAGTCAGACTTTACTGGCAAAACAATAATAAATAAAATAAATAAAATTCTAAGCCACTTAGTATTGATTTAAGCATGTAGGCTTTAAAGTAGTTAGCTTATATAAGGAAGGTTTGTGGTCTACACTCCTGTGGCAGGAGAGGTAGCTTGCACCCTTCTGAATTAGGAATTGCTGATTGAAGGCTTATTGTGTCTATTTCTAAAAGTGTTTACGTTCTGGTTTAAGCACTTGAGCCACACACCAGTTATTTTTCATTAAGACGATTTGTGGTCTACACCTTTTTGGGAGGCGAGTGTAGCCTCGGTCCATCTCAGCTGGGAATTGCTGTTGAAGGATTTTTGTGGCTGTTATTCTAAGTGTCTTTGTTCTGGTTTAAGCACTTGCACTTCAAACTACATATTTTACTTTAGGAAGATTTGTGGTCTACACTCTTGTGGCATTACTGTCTAGACAGATTTTTTTAACTACTAGAGCATCTAGTTTGCTCATAGCTGAGAGCTGCTCATCAAGTTCCTTGTTTCATTGACTTGTTCAATATTTAAGTTTTCTTCATTCCTCTGTAGTAGATCAATATCCAAGGATATGCACTTCCCAACTTTATCTGTGGCCAGTCTGGTTGAGATTGGTATTCTGTGGCATTGTATCAATCGCCTCCTGTACATTGATGACTCACTTATTCTTAATAAAACAGATGCAGTGTGCCAGAGGAGTAAATACACTTTAATGCTGTAGGCGCAACTCTTTCATGCAACCAGAACTAATCTTATAGTGGTTGTCAGTGATCACACCACTGCACTGTGTGAAGACCTTTCACATAAAACTAATTATGCCAAACCTTTCTAACTTAAAGGTAACCTTTCTAAAACACTAAGGCCTTCTGCAGAATACAGTCAAAGAAAGGGTCCTCAGCCATTATGTTAACACTCCATTAAAACAACACCTGCAACTACACATATTAACACTGTATCCAGTGCCTCCATTGCTAGGCCCTTAAGGCAAACCAGCACACAGCCAAATTTCCAGTTCATTGGTTATTCTAAAGTGAAACACACTGATGTACCCCTCACCAGACTGAGTAAGAAGAGAGTAAAGGTTAGCTGCCTTTCTGGGGCTAGGATACATCAAGACACACAGGCACTCAGGTCATTGAACCACAGGTACCAGTAAGACTTTTGTCATAGTCTGTCTGGGTGTTAATGACCTGAGATCTACCTCCCTTGACTATATAAAGTGAGACATAATCAAGCTCACTGATTATGTGTCTCAAGCAGGTATAAGAACAGCATTGAGCAGCATATTACCTTCACCAAGGATGATGCCACATTACCAACAGAAAATGATTAATTTTAACAATTGATTTAGCTTCTGGTGTCAATTCAGGGGGATACAATATTTGACGGCCTGGAAGGACATGGTTGACAGTCCACAGTGCTTTGCCAGGGATGGTCTGCACTTATCTCCTCTAGGCTTTCAGATATTGGCAAGGACCTGTTCCAACCCCATAGTGCCTTTTTTATGCGATGCCAGATTGATAAATCTTCTGACTTAACTGAACATGTAAAGGAATATCTGAAGGTGGTACTGCTCAATGCTAGACATCTTAACAAGAAACTCCACTCCCTGCAAGCCTTCCTCTCCCTGTATAGTGTAGACAGTTGTGTAGTAATGGAGACATGGTTTAAAGTTGCTTAGAGTACCCAAGCATTGCAAGATTATAATGCCTGTAGACCAGCTATTGCACAGGAGGGAACTAAAGGTGGAGGAACCTCAGTCTATATTAAAACTAATCTTGTGTCCGGACTAGTTAAAGGGTATGATCCACTGCAACTCATAGATCTGCAACTCACAATAAACAGGGTGTTGTACTATACCCTTGTTATCTATAGGTCCCCCCATGTCCCAGGAAATGCATGCTAACTATCGCAATGTACAAGACTCCCTCACTGTTCAGCCCAATACAATATTCATGGGGGATCTCAAGTACCCCTCTATAGATTGGGAATCCTGCACCACTTCTAATGCACAAGCTCAGTTTTGTTAATACCAACATCTTGAACAATTGGTCCATTCTCCTACAAGGGGTAGAAAAATCCTTGACCTTGTACTCACTAATATGGGGGGGGGGGGGTTCCTCACCCAATGTACTATATTTGTTCATCAGATCTGACCATAGGGGAGTATTACTTGAAATAAAAATTAAATCCAGTCATTCATCAAAACCAAAACTCTTTAGGAACCATTCCAAGGCTAACCTCTTTTTTACTAAAGAACACCTTGACTAAATTCCAAGCACCCCTAAAACCAGTAAACACCATAGCATGCACTGGCCTAGTTACAAAAATATCTGCTCAGCCATATTGATAGCTGTATAGTGCGAGGTGTGCCCACTCATATTAAGAATAACACAAACTCAAAAGACAAGCCACCCTGATGGAATTGCAATATCAATCAATCATACAACAAAAGAAAAAAAATTTTGGCCAAGCGTAGGAGGAACAAAGCCATACAGATTAACCACCCCCTCATCCATTCTAAAACAGGCATCTAGGAGGGTTAATTAAGTCTTCAAAGGCTAAATTTGAAGAAAAATAGATGCTCAGGCAAAGGAAAACCACAAAGCTTTTTACAGTTATGTCTGTAACCTCAGAAGAAATAGATAACAATGCATAAAACGTATTGTGAATGGCATCACACATACTAAACCTGAGGCCATTGCCAAACATTTGGCTGACAAGTTCAGCTCAAATTTCTCTCCCCAACTCCCCTATGATATTCCAAACTAAATACCACATAACATAATCCCCCCAGCCATTACTAGGGAACAAGTCAGTGACGCATTTTTAAATCCAAAACCACCGCTTCAGTGGGCCTCAATAACATCCCAGGGTGTTTAATAAATTGCATGAAATATTACCTCTCTGGTCCAACTACTGATCTGAGTAACTACAGGCCCATAAGTCTTACCAGCCTCATATGTAACGCCATGGAAAGAATCCTCAATGACATGATAAATGAGGAGACAAGTAATCTGCAAACATTGGAACCACCACAATTTGTCTTTGTTAAATGAAGGTCATATCTATTAAATCTGATAAACTTTTTTGAGAGGGTCACTAAAGCATTGGATGAAGGTAAGAATGTGCACACAGTACCTCGACCTGGCAAAGGCTTTGGATACAGTAATCCACTCAAGCATTATAAACAAGTTCAGTAATTTAGGTATAAACCCTTTCATCATCTGTTAGCCAACTGGCTTACTGATAGGACCCAGGAGGTCAAACAGGTGAGACCACTCCAGCAAGAGGCCAATCACTAACAGAGACCACAATGCTTGGTACTGGGCCCACTCATTTTTGGCATTTAATTCTCTGAAATAGAAGCAAATGCTGAAGGCTAACAAAGTTTGCAGATGATTGCAAGCTGGGAGTTGACACTGACTGCCCTGCATGCACTACCATTCTTTAAGAAGGTCTATTCTTGACAAAGAAATGCTGCCAAAACCATGATCTTAAACTCAATACTAAGAAATACATAATTGTATTCTTTGGAAAGTCAGCCATCACAGCTAATTACAATGTTGTAATGCACTCCTTAGAGTCGACCCACGGGTCAGGAATCTGGGTACGCATGTAGACAGTAGCCTTACCTTTGACCACCATGTAGCCACAGTGGTGAGAAAATAATTTTATGTTGCACAACTTATAAGTAAGGGCATGGTCATTATCTCACTGTACTCCACCCTTATCAGACCAATCATAGAGTACAATGTTCTCTTTGGCATCTACCTGAACAGGTATAGGTAGCAACTAGAGCAACCTCAGAGATTCCTTACAAAAAGAATATGAGGCATAAAAACCCTGCCTTATGCATAGCATTTTAAAGCCTTTTCCCTGTACTCAGGCTGCTATAGATTGCTGAGGGGTGATCTATGCCTGACTTACAAGACATCCACAAACTCCACACTTATGAATCTCCTGCATATTTGTAATTCAAAGGGGACCAGAAATAGAAGGTCTATGGACATACATTTTGTCTGGGACTTAAGCAGAACATGCTGGAGAGACAGATATGTGTCCCAGAGACTTCCCGTTTTATGAAACAGGCTTCCTATCCATGTGCATCTGAGTTTCTCTGTTTTACCCAATTTAAGTGCAACATAGACCAGTGGATGGGGACTAGGAAATTTACACCAGGCCTGGCACCACTGTCCCTTATGGACAGAGGTAGCTGATAACTGCCTGACAGTCAGTGTCCTATTTGGATACAGGACATCATTATTCTTTCGTGAAAATTTGGCTAGGCTTAGAAAGTCCACCCCCAGGTCATTAGCCTGGTACCAGTCTATAAATCTGTGAATCTGAGCTGGACCATTACACTATTAGCATTGATTTTTCTTCCAGCAGTCCCTCTTCCTTTTCCTTGTATTCTTCAGTCGTTAAATCTGTAAGAAAAGCAGCAGTTTTCAGCAAAGCTTTCTCATTGTACTTGAAGTTATGAATTGTTTTCACATTACAACAAACATCTTCGGCTATTGATTTTAAAGATCCCCTTTGCTTTGTGTGATTAATTACATGGATTTTTATCAAATGAGCACACAGGAATGTTTCTGTGCTTTGCTTCCATTTCTCAAGGGACTTTGTGCTGTGCAGGAAAGTGTTAGATGCTTCAAGGTATAAAAATATAGTCAGGGAGTAAATTATTTAATTATTTGGATTATTGGAATGAATTCAGGATCAAATGTATGCAACTGCCATTAGATTTGTTTTTTCATACTGCAGATTTGTCAGATCATTTTAACACAAATTATCACTGCCTTCTGCACTGTTTTTTCATATAAACACTCCATTGGCAGAGTAGATGAAAACAGATATATTGTGACTTGCAAGCTTTAAGAAGAAGACAGATTAGATGTAGATATATCCATGATGTGATGGATGTGTTAATGTCTGACCATTTTCCACTCATACCTGAGGGAACAGTCGCTTGCTCACTTGAAGCCATGTGCTCCTGTATGTACACAAAGTGAAGTGGTGTTTGTTGCCACCAAAACACGATGTACTCAAAAATGTATCTGTCTTTCTGTCTAGTTATCCATCAATTTATCTGCCTATGTATCTAATTTAGTAGAATTGTGTGGTGATTGTTATCAAAGAGAATTGGGAACGTCCAAAAATGTATAAATTATAGTACAAATATGTTTTATTATCAGGGTTATTACAAAAAGCGTAATGCTCCTTTAAAAGTGTCCTTTTTTTAAGTTCTACCTGTTGTTTTAAGAACAGATAGATACCTGTGTATATTAGCGTGAGCAGGATAGTTTATAGAGGAGTTGGATGGATATTTATCAACCTTCAGAGCTTTTGACAAAGCCAAAAATAATTAGGGAGAGGTCACCAAAATAAGACTTTTGTGTAAATACTGGCACTATTAACTTTAAACCTAGCAAAATAATGTTCATATTTTAGGTGGTAAAACAAAAGCTTGAAAACAAACTAGGGGCAACCCACTAGGATGAATATGAAAGGAAGGCAGACAAAAGCTGAGTCAGAGAGCATTTGTGCATTGTGAAAAGGGATTGGGTTTCCAGAACAATAGTTCTGGAAGAGAAAATCAATCACTGACTGTTCAGGAAGACCATGAAAAAAAAGCTGAAAGTTGTTTCTGCAAGGGTAATACATAGAGAACCACTGAAATTGATTATTTCCAAATAATATTCAGTTGAGTTAAATTATTTGATATGCATTAATTTACAACATAAAGCATTGCTTTTCTACCTGGAAGGACCTGACCTATTTTTTTGGTTATATATGTAAATGAATGTGGAAGAGAGGTGAAGAAGAGAGTACAGGCAGGGTGGAATGGGTGGAGAAGAGTGTCAGGAGTGATTTGTGACAGACGGGTATCAGTAAGAGTGAAAGGGAAGGTCTACAAGAGTGTAGTGAGACCAGCTATGTTATATGGGTTGGAGACAGTGGCATTGACAAAAAGGCAGGAGTCAGAGCTGGATGTGGCAGAGTTAAAGATGTTAAGATTTGCAATCGGTGTGACTAGGATGGATAGGATTAGGAATCAGTATATTAGAGGGTCAGCTCATGTTGGACAGTTTGGAGACAAAGCAAGAGAGACGAGATTGCGTTGGTTTGGACATGTGCTGAGGAGGGATGATGGGTATATTGGGAAAAAGATGCTAAGGATGGAGCTGCCAGGTAAGAGGAATAGAGGAAGGCCTAAGATAAGGTTTATGGACGTGGTGAGAGAGGACATGCAGGCGGTTGGTGTGACAGAGCAAGATGCAGAGGATAGGAAGAAATGGAAAGAGATGATCCGCTGTGGCGACCCCTAACGGGAAAAGCTGAAAGAGAATGATGATGATGTAAATGAATAAAAAAATGCATTAGTTTTATAATGATTAGTGATCTCTATCTGTATATTAATAGCTGTGCAGAGACATATATATATATATATATATGTGTGTGTGTGTGTGTGTGTGTGTGTGTGTGTGTGTGTGTGTGTGTATATATATATATATATATATATATATATATAGATATATAGATAGATAGATATATAGATAGATATAGATAAATATACATACAACTATGTCTGTGCATGTTACTTTATAATGTAGGGCAGCGTTACTTTATACTGTAGTACAGAATGCTTTAATTGTAAGACTATTAACTAATCTTATCTACTGAAGCACCTCAAATAGACTGCAAACATGAAGTATAAAGGCTTAAAGTAATCACTTGTGTCTTTACTGCTAAGTCAATATATTATATATCTGGTTACACAGAGTGCCGAGGCTTAACAGCAAACACTGGTGAATTTAATTAAAAGTAAACTTCCTATGTTATTGTCAGCGAACCGCAGAATAAAAGAACAGAGAAAGACGGACAAGAGAATAGCAGGTGTGACCAATTAAGCTAAGCATTCCAGCTGCAAGTAAGAAAGACTATGGAGATATGCATGGCTTCTCATACTTTTTTTTCTGTCCTTTATTAGAGATATCCTGCAGTGACATTCACTTGGGATTAAAATTAATTTCAGAAAATAATTATGACATTAATTCTTTTCATTAAATGACACTTAGAATTTCTATCCAGAAAGGGATTTTCCTGCTGCATCTAAGGAAAAAGCAAGCAGACGGAAGGTTAGAAGAATATTAATTCTCAGAGTGTTTTCCTCTCTGTTCCCATGTACTTGTACTGCATATTGAGTCAATCTATTAATTTCAGCCAATACTGATTTTATTCATGATTTATTTGTTGCTTTTTTTCTGTACACTCACTAACACACTGTTGGGAGAACAATAGATGATAAACAAGATCTGCTACTCTCCTATTTAACATTAAGAATGTACAAATAACTGATTTTACTCTGCTGTATGAGCATTTTTTTTGTATGACTGAAATGATTTGTTGGGCTAAATTGCATATCTTAAATGCATATGCCACTGGATTACATAGAGTCATAAGGGCAGTACAAGAGCAAATCATAGTTTTTATTCCATTTCCTATCATTCCTTATTCCCATTGTCTCATTCTGCCCTGCATCCTCCAGTGATTCCTTTCTGGACAGTCAGAGACATCACCCATTAATGGGTGGATATACTGACTTCTCAATCTGTCTGCTTTGAAGCTTAGTGTTATCCAGAACTTGGGAAGTCTGTGTCCTATAAGGAGTTATGGAGGAGGTACCTGTAATTAGTCTTCCTGTGACCAGTCATATTTCTTAGCAGATACAGTGACTCATACAATCATAGTAATACTTCTGATGCAAGCATTTGAGAACTAGACATCCTCGCTCCTGTCTATGATAACAATGGCTTGCAAGGCTCCTGGTTTTCAGCAGAGGTGTTAAACACAACAGTTTCTTTATTTCCCTCCACTCAAAAAAGGAGAGCTGGATGTCATGTTTCCATCCACCCCCCAGCAAAAATATCTGCCTGTGTCCATTATCAAGGTCACTGGAAGAATAGACAGATGCCATGCTTCTGCAACATTAGGGTGGTCTGGTGTGCATCATTTACCCGGAGAAACCAATTTCTGCATGGCACTAAGAGGAAATGGCACATAAAGACTTCTGTTATTTTAAGAGCAGTTTACATTTTAGTGCAAGTATGCCTTTGTTGTTGCTACAGAGTACCACGGCTATGTCTTTAAACAGCACTACAGAACTGCTCAGCTGTTTTTCTAGAAGGAAATTGCAATCCTGCAACAAGTGCCTGCCTTAATTTTTTTTATTTAACAGGCCTTTCGGGCAGATTAGGAATGAAGGAAGGTATTGTGATATGTGGTTAACTAACATGTTGATATATCATAACTTGATGGGTTGTGATTAGGTGAGCTGTACATTGTCAGTGTTATTATTATTTCCTGATAATCATTTCCTATTGTTTAAAATGGGAGAGTCAGATCACTTTTATTGCCAGATATCTGTTTCATCCTTACCAGTTGTTTCTGTTTTACCCATTGCAATATGAATTTGGATATAGTAAGGGTAGGGTTTATGAGCAAGCTCTTCAAGTGGTGTGTACAGTAGTCCCCATCCCAAAAATATTGATCTAGTATTAGAAAAAAATCATACTAAGCAGAGCATTATTTACCAGAGTCTTGTTTATCAATAACGCATAGTAAATTTTTCATCCAAAACATATACATTTCATCAGATTACTAATCAAGTTATTCAAACCATCTAACTTAAAAGCATCGCATTTACTGATGTCATGCCCTAAAAATGTTCACACTTCAATACACTCATAATCAGGGCTACCACCTACTGTTAATTTATTGAGCCAAACACCCCCCCCAGAAAAAACATTGATCTTTTATTAGAAACTATAACACTAAGTAAATCATTGTTTACCAAATTCTTATTTTTTAGTCACACATAGTAAGTGTTTTCATAAAAAAAATATGCAAACTTCATCAGACTACTAATCAAGTTGATCAAACCATACATCTGTAATGCATCGCATTTGCTTACCTAATACTACAAAACCTTGAACTGGTACTAACAAATTATATCACTGGCACAATGGATTATTTTTAAAGCAAAAAAGAAAAGAGCATTTTGTGAGTCATTCAGCCCTTGGAATTCAAATATATTAAAAACAATTTTCCATCTTTCTAAGAGAATAGTAGTATATTTACCCCTTGCATCTGCTTTGACCTGTCCCAATACAAGAAAAAAAAATAATAATAATAATACAAATCTACAAAAATTACTACATTCCTTACTATGCTTGATGAATTATTTTATTTTGTGTTTTTTTCCCCCAGTAATGCGCTTGACTACCTATTCCTTTGATGCTCTGTTTTATCTATATACAAGCTGTTGCAAATTAAACTGTATTGAAAAAAAAACTCATTTGCTTTAACAAGTGTACTTATTCTGTGTTCCAGCAGATTTACCTGAAAAAAAAAAAAGAAAAAGCATTAAGTACATTTAGGGAGAATGCGCTATATTAACACTTTTATGACCTTTAACAGGGAACTGTCACAACAGTCTTCTTTGTTCTCTCACTAGAATGAACTAAATACATAAATCTCTCTCCAATATACACTTAAAATCCATAGCACTTTAGTCAAAAAAAAAAAAAATTAAGGTTTGTTCCCAATAATCTGATTACTATAAGTGACCAGAGACACTCATATGCTTTTTCAAAATATTTTCTTTCTTCAGATGAGAAGATGTAGTCAGAATACTATGCCATATGTAACTATTATTTCTTTCTTGTCTTTAGCATAAATTGCATAATCAGTTTCAGTCTTAAAAATAAATCTTTCATATGTCCATTCTGTATTCTTTCCTACTTTTAAATATCTATAGTCTGTTAAATCCCTTAACATCTTAATATCCTGCTCTTTTCCCTTTTCTTTCCTCGGGTTACAATTATAATCTCCTAACATCACTTTTGCAACATATACTAACACACTTTTTTTTTTATTTCTTAAAACTGTTTTTCTCCATCATATTAGTATATGCACAAATCACTTATTAATCTTATACATTTTTTATCGCAATTTGATATCACATATCACTACTCTTCCTGGCACTACTGTTGTTTAATTTAAAATTCTTATTTTTTTTCATTTTTGTATAAGAATCCCTGCTCAAGAACTTGTCTCATTTTCTAATGACCAAACAGTCCCCATCATACCATCTGTATTATTTTCTTTTTTCTTTTTTTATAATGTCTGTGAAAAAGCCAAGCCAAAAAACATCGATTTTTATTTTTTACACCATTCCACCACCACTAAACCTCTTAGATTACTTTGAATAGTATTTACATTAAATGCTAAAATTCCTATATTATCCTTTCAGATCTTGGGCCGGATTCACGAAGGCTTGCACGGAGTCTAAGAGTAGAGTAAGATTCCATGCAGCCAACATGTCCGCTGAGCGATACAGGAACAGTCGGCAGGGGCGTGCAACAAAGCTCCTAAAACGACTCTTACATGGACAGGGCTAGGTTATGCAAATTACCTAATTTGCTGGCGAAAGCTATGCAAATGAGCTAAATTTGCGATCCAGGAAACCCTAACCTGTCCGAGTAAGAGTAGTGTTATTTGCAGAAATGTACTCCGTTGACAACTGAGTACCGTTCTGCAAATAGAAAAACGGAGCCATGACAGCTCCAAATAAAGGCTGCATTCAGTTGAGAAAGCATGCCAATGGCCAAATATATGGCCATTGGCAATGTTCCCCGATGCAAAATTAAAAATATAATAATTTTTTTTTTACCTCGATCTCCAAAGTTTAAGCATAGTGCAGCACTGCGCAAACATGCTGCGCTCTAAAAAACAGAAAAACAGAAATTAAAAGCCACAAATAGGGATTTTATAGCAAATCATAATTTTCAATGCAAGTGAATGGCAGGCTGAAGACAACATGGCAACCGAGTAGAGGTTGCTAAGGGGGGAAGCTCAGTCTAAGAGATGTAACCAAGTATTAGTAGGCAATCCCATGCAAATGAGGGTAAGGATAGTGAATCCCAAGTTTACATAGCAAATGAGCAGAGTCAGTGGAGTGTATGAGTAGGATAAGGGGAGTAACAGAGTAGAAGATAGGTGACATCATGAGGGGGGTATGTATGAAAGAATGTAAGCTCATTGGAGCAGATTGGCATGTGTTTGCTGTCAGTTACTCATCACTGGAAGAAGTGTGTCAACAGGTGTCCTATTTAAAGGCAAGAAATAGAAGGGGTATGCCATGGATAGCACTAAAGTTTCTTGTTGAAGTGCTTGCAACATGTTTGCATGCGGGTGCGTGCCTGTATATCTCAGTAAGACTGTGTGCATGCGTATGCACCCGTGTGCACTCGTTTAAGCTGGAGTAAGTATGTGTAAGGTTGTTTAAAGTTGTGTAAGCGTGTTTGTGCCTGTGTGTGTGTGTTTAAGCAGGAATTAGCAAGTGTTAGGCTATGTAAGCATGTGTGCATGCGTGTGAGCTGGTGTGCGCATGTTTGCATTTGTGTGTGCAGCGCTGCCCCCCCCATCCACCCCATGGAAACAGAAAGGGAAAAGGAAGCACAACAAATAGTAGGAAGTTAACCAGGGAGAACTAGCAGAGCTAGCAGGTGAAAGCAATCAGAATCAGGCAATTACACAGGCAGTACACTAGCCCAGCCCAGCCCAACACTTAAAACTCTGCAAATAACTTTCCACCATGTTTCCCTCAGAGACACTGCAACACTGCAGTAAACTAAAAGAAGTGAAAACTTAAAAAGCTTTACTGAGACAAAGAAATGTTAGGGGCTACCATTGCTGTTATAAGGTGACATATGCAACATGCTGAGGGTGGTGACAGTGCGAATGCTGCTGAGCAACCCCCAGTGAGGAGACGGAGAAGAGTGTACAAGCCCAGCGTAACCTACCAGGGGCTACATGAGCAGGAGATAGTGGAGCGCTATAGAGTGGACAGAGACCTCATGCAGCAAATTGCAGGCCACGCCTCACACACAGAACCAACAGAGGGGAACCCATTCCAGTGGAAACCAAGGTATGTGTTGGCCTAAGAATACTAGCAACAGGTACCTTCCAGAGACCAACTGCTGATATGATGGGGATATCACAGGCATCAGCATCAAGGGTACTGCACCAGTTCCTGAATGCCATGTCAGCACATGTCAGTGATCATGTATATTTCCCCAATTCCCGTGCGGTATTAGCCAGCAATATGCGTCTTTTCCAGCAAATAGCAGAATACCCAGAGGTAGTGGGTGCAATAGACTGCACACACATACGCATCAAAGCACCAGCCAGTGAGCATGGTAGGGCCTACATTAACCACAAGAGCTTGCCCTCCATCAACTGCCAGGTCGTGTGTGATGCCCAGGGCATAATACTGAATGTGTGTGCTGGCTGCCCTGGAATCTACCATGATTCCCATATCTGGCATCTGACACAGCTGTACCAGACATTTGCCAGTGGGGACATCCCTCATGGTCACCTATTGGAGGATGCTGGATATGCACTAGAGCCGTGGCTGATGATACCCATCAGAAATGCACACACACCTGAACAGGAACACCATAATGAGGCACACGCACAAACACGAAATGTAATTGAGCGTGTTTTTGGGCTGCTCAAGTCACGGTTCCAGTGCCTGGACACATCTGCTGGAGCCTTGCAGTACTCACCAACTACATGTACACAAATAGTCATGGTATGTGCTATGCTACATAATATGATCCTGCGAAAACAGCTGCAGCAGGAGCAGCATAGTCCCGGGCCAAACAGCCCCCCACCATTGCCAATGCCATCACAGGCAGAGCATGACTCGGAGGAGGAACAACCTGAGCCTGCCCCAGTGGGCAGAAGGAGGCATGCCCAGTATGCTTTGGCCTTGGCAAAGAGGCAACACATAGCACATACACTGGCTCAGTAGGAACCCTGGAAATTATATCTCTCTCTGACTCACACATATAGTAAAAGGGATGCCTAACTTGACACTACCTGTTTTCAAACATGTATAGGGAGTGTACTATGTACCCGCGGTGGTGCTGCTGCGGTAGCATTGTCACCTCACAGTAAGATGTTGTCAGGTTCAAGTCTCAGCTAGAGCGTCTTTTGCGTGGTGACATGTGTGAATGGGCGTACCTTTATTGAAGGTTGTGCATCAGGGCTGGTATCTCGGCACGTAAAAATCAACTACCAATCATTAGTGGACCGGAGTTCTGCTGTGGCGACCCCTAACCGGGAAAAGCCGAAAGACACAAACAAACAAACAAACATAGGGAGTGTACTATGTGCATCCAACATAGGCAGCCCTGCAGCACCACCTGAGGCATGATTGCCATGTTTTAAGCAATATAAAGCAGTGCTAAACAGATTTTACCACTATTTAGTATATGTAAACAAAACTGCACACACTAACTAGCACAACCTTGGGCAATGTTGAGCAATATTGGGCAATGTTCAGCAATATTGGTTAATGTTGAGCAATGTTGGGCAAGTTCGGTCAAAGTTGGGCATAGTTGAGCAAAAGCAGGTAAACATGCTCATATTTGCTTTACTGGTCCTTAAGCAGTCTGGTCTGCCCAGTATGAAAATATAAAGCAGTGACAGGCCTCGAACCCAGGATACTGTGTGCACTATAGTCACAGTACTGAACCACCAAACCATGACAGTATTTCACCGGTCAGCCTGTATTTAGAAATGTTGATAAGTCTATGGAAAGTGTCTCATGGAAACCCTGCAGGCACAGCATAATCCCTGTCGAGTTATGACACAAAGGTGAGCCCTGCAGTAAAAATATAACTTGATTTTCAACACACATATAGTATAAATTTTATCATTGGGCATATTCACACACATTAACAAATGTAGTGGACTTCAGACAGCAACATGCTGAAAGGTCACCCTGGGCATGCTCACACAGTTGAATAAATGAGACAAATGTCATGCAACAAAACACTGAAAGGCCAAACTGGGCATGCTCACACACTTAGACCATGTCTGAGTACAGCAGTGGGCCACACATATCTGGCAGTTGCATGTGTTAACCCAGGAACCTCTCACTATTCACCAACCCTGCCTTGTGCACACAGTTATATGACAACAGACACATATATAATATATTGGAACCCTGTCATAATCAAATATGTACTACAGATACTTAGGTTGTTCATAGAAAGTGGGAAAGCAAAGAAGATAAAAAACCTGCAATCAGTATCATCAATAAACAATGTGCACTCCAAACATTATCATAGGTTCATAGGTTCATAGATTGATACTAAGCTATCTGCCCTAGGGCATATATAAGCCTAGCTAGAGTGTGTTTGGCTTTTGCCACCCTTTTAGATTAGTAAACTGTGCCTTTGAATAATAGGTCACACAAGATAGCCCTTTTACGGTTAGTTTATTGTGCCTCTGTCTAGCAGGCACCCAGAAGAGATCCCAGGGATAAACGTATGATCTCCCATCCACTCCTCAAGATTTCTCTTGAAGAGGATCAGTGAGGGGCTCTGCCTAACTTGGACTGGGATTTCATTCCAGACTGAGGGGAGCCTCTGGGATATGAATATGTCCCTCCAGCATGTCCTATTTATTTCTGTGCTGAGGTTTAAGTCCCTGGAGTGTGTAGCTCTAAGGGATTTGGATATCCTGAGGTGGAGCATGACTATTATTTCTGGGTCAGGCATGGCTTTATACGTCAGGCACAGATCACATCTGAGTAGGCGGTAAGCAACTGAGTAGAGCTGGAGTTTCTTTATCCGAACTGCGTAGGGCATCTGTTTGAGTCCCTTGATCCAATTGGTGAGGTACTTTTGGGGTCATTACAGTTGCTGCAGGTGTGGGGTAAGGTACATCCAAAATGGGGCATTGTATTCAAGTATGGGCCTGATGAGTAGAGGGGCACAATGACCACTCTTGATCTAGATGTGAAACCTTTCGTGATAATGTGGGCTATATAGAAGGTCTTTCTAACCACTTTGGCATTGTGATTGTCAAAGGAGAGATTACTGTCTACTTGGGTCCCCAAATCCCTAATTACTTCTTCTGTAGGTAATGGATTACCACCTATGTGGTAATTTGTGGGCACTTTGTTTTTCCCAAAGGAGATGACTATACATTTTATGGCATTTAGCTTTAGGCCATGGCTCTGGCACCAGTTAACCATCTCTTTGAGACCATTTTGGAGGATGCTTGTGTCAGCCAGAGAGTCAATTATGGCACTCAGTTTGCAGTCATCTGCAAACTTGGTCAGCCATAATCCTCCCGTGTTAGCCTGTACCTCAGAGAAATATATACTGAACAAGAGAGGTCCCAGGACTGAGCCTTGTGGGACGCCACTTGTAACTGGTGTAGAGTCTGACATGGCACCTGCAATTCCGACCATGTGGGTGCTATCCCTGATCCAGTTTGCAATCCATCTTTTGACATATGTGTTGATATCTAAGCTGGTGAGCTTATTTATGATGCCCCAGTGGGGTATTGTGTCAAAGGCTTTTGCGAGGTCCAGGTAGGATGTGTGGACTACCCTCCCGACATCTATGGCCCTGGTAACTGTTTCACAGAAGTCGACCAGGTTCAAGAGGCAAGATCTGCCCTTAATAAAGCCGAATTGGGTAGGATCCAGTGTCTGTAGGTTCCTGATGTCTTTGTTTATGAGTTCCATGATGATACGCTCCATAGCTTTGCAGACCAGGCTAGTCAGGCTTAAAGAGCAATAGTGTCCAGGGTCCACTGTGGCACCACCTTTGTGGAGCGGGACCACTGTTGCTGTACGCCATTCCTTGGGTACATATCCTGCAGTAAGTCTGATACTGAACAGTGACTTTATGTGAGGGTTAAGTTCTTCATGAAGCTCATGTAAGACGCAGCCCGGGACACCGTCCGGTCCCATTGATGCTGTGTTATTGCTTTGGAGAGGGCAGCTCTCACCTGTTCATCTGTGATGTCAGGGAGGATACACTCTGTTGGGATGGACATTTGCTCTTTTGGGGAGATGGGGGGGGGGGGGGATTTGCACTGAACCTGTCTGCCAGGATGTTGGCAATGTCTGTGGGTTCAGTGTATTTTTTGTCATTATGCACTAACTAAGATCATATCTGGGAGTTGCCACACAGGTTCCTGACATAACTAAAGAAGGTCTTGTGATTGTCTTTAGTGTCTTGTGCAATTTTTCTTTCGAAGCTGGCCTTAGATGATTTTATGAGCGATCATAGCTTCTTGCTAGTACTGATCAGAGATGCCTTCCCTTTTTGGGATTTTGCTCTATCATGTAGTAGCCACCTCCTTTTGTTGTATAGTTTATTTATGGCTGGGGTCCACCAGACAGGTCCCCTGCCTTTGGAGGAGTGAGTTTTGGTTTCATTTGTGATAGCACGATCCATGCATTCCTGTAGGTGTCCATAGAATGCGTGTGTAATGGATTCTGCGGTTTGAGCTGTATTTTCCACTGTCCCGGGGGCTTTGAAGGATACCACCTCGGTTTTGAGAAGTGTGACGTTTGCTTTTGAGAAGTTCTTCACCGAGATTACTTTGGCTGGGGGTGGGGACGGGATATGGATGTCCAATGAGATAAATGTATGGTCTGACCTTACCAATGAGGGGTATACCTCTGCTGTGGAACAAAGAGTCCCCATGTTGGTGATGACCAGGTCCAATATGTTTTCCCCTCTTGTGGGGGTGGTGACCAGTTGTTCCATAGCATTTGAGTTTATAAATTCTCGGAACTGTTGGCCGAGGGTGTTGGGGCTTGAGTAGTATTCCCAATCAATGTTTGGGTAGTTGAAGTCACCCAATATAATGGTGTTTGGAGAGACCTTCATAATCTCCAGTGTTCTCATGAAAGCCGAGTGGGGTCCCTGAGTTTGTGAGGGTGGTCTGTAGCAGGCTGCAAACTGAAAGGCAGTTTTGCCTACTGTTACTTCGACATGGATGGTCTCTGATGCTTTGTGCAGTGCTACTGACCTGGAGGTGTGTGTTTCTTTGATGTATATGGATACTCCCCCTCCTTTTGTGGTTCAGTCCAGGTTTTGTGGCCGAAAAGCATGGTATGAAGTATAACCTGGTAGTGCTGGGGTGCTTTCAGGAGCCTTGAACCAGGTTTCTGTTACTGCACAGATATCAATATTCTCCATACTGAATTGAGTGCATGCATTCTGAGGTGTAGACTTCTAGTGGTGAGCAGCATTACCCTTAGTTTCTTTTACCTTGTATCGTCTATAGAGGTGGGTTTGTCTTTTGAGCCTTGCCTAAAAAAGTCACTATGGGGGTGGCAAGAGCCTCAGCTAGTATTCGAAAGCCCAGGGGTGACAGGTACAAGCCATCCCTAGTGAAACAACGGGGCTTGTCGAGCATGTCATCCCAGGCTGACAGACAATGGATCCCCTTTGAATGACACCAATACGTTAGCCAACTGTTAAAATTGATCATTTTGTCTTTATACTGTGGCATCATTCTTGGTGACGGTAAGATGCTACACAAGGTCAGGGTCATAACGGCCTGGGCTACATGATCAGAGAGCTCCTCTATGTCTCTTCTCATGTAGTCCAGGGAGGAACGTCTTGGGTCATTCACACCAGCATGGACAATGATGGAGTCATATTTGTACTTGCTTTGGAGTGACCTGAGTGCAGGTGTTATGTGGTGGATCCTGGCACATGACAGACAGCTTACAGTGACCTTCTCGGTGTTCAGCCTGGTGAGTTGGAGGTCAGTGTGTTTGTCAATAGAGTCACCTATAACAAGTGTATTAGGTGTGTTGCTTAGCCTTAAGGGCAGTGACTGTGTAGCACACTGATTTTGTGAAATATGTGATATGTGGGTATTGTTGTGGGGTAGCAGTTGTTTGGGTGTGTGCTTCGGAGGTCTCTGCTGCTTAGGCAGATTTCTATTTAGAGCCTCTGAGTATGTTTTTTTGTGTTTATGTGTTTGGTTTGCTGTTGCAATAGGTCTATGTGAGACTGGATTTGTGGTGTGTGTGGTTACCTTCTCCTCCTGATAGACTGTGCCAGTCATGGGTTGAGAGAGCTCAGCCTCCAGTTTGTCCATATAGTTGCATCTCTCACATATATCTGAGTTTGTTGGGAGGAGGAGAGGGTTGTCTGTGTACATAAGGCAGTTGTAACATTGCCTGAAAAATCCCATATTCACCAGCTGGCCTGGAGAGTACACACAAAACTGACCTTTGGACATCTCAGGATATTATTATGAAATACTCTTTTGACTGATAAAAAAGGACCAGTAGGGTGTTCAGTGTGTAAAAGAGTATAACAGGAGTTTAGTGCTTAAGTTTGTTGTTGTTTTGGAAAGATTATCTGTGAAGGAGTCCAGGCAGAACCATGACACTTCCTTCAGCTATGTCATAAATAGCAATGTACACTCATATATGTCCTGAGTCAGGGCCAACTGTAAATGACTGACAATGCCAACATCCTGTCAGACAGGCCCATACATACATACCCACCTCCCACTGATAAAAGGCCCTGTCATCATACCAGGAGATATCACATGTAGAATGGGTAAACAGCTCCTTCCAAAGCTGAAAACATGGCATCAGTTGGATTACATTGTTTCCCTATATGTGCCATAAGTGAACTGCAGAACAAACAAACCCTGCACCTGAACAGTCTGTTGAGCCTCACCCTCTCTACAGGAAATGAAACCATTGAATGGGTTACAGCAACATATGGCACACTCCACAAGTGTTGGTGCACAACAGACCATGGGAACTATAGTCTTATAAGCCTATGAAGTCTGATCTGCAAGGCCATGGAGTCCATCATGATTGAAGTCATAAACAGAGCTATTGGAAGCCGACAAACACACAACCCTACCAACTTTGGTTTGGCCATGGGCAGATCATGGTTCCCAAACCTGCCAGACTGTTTGCAAGGCAGCCACCCAGGACATACATCACTGAAATGAGCTACACATGTCGCACATAGACTTTGAATAGCCTTTTTCCAACATCCCAGACACATGTCGTATCCACAAAATCAACAATCTGTGCATAAATATGTATTGTCATATGATGGATTGGCAACTGGTCCACAGATAGATCACACAAGCTAAGAATTGTGGAGTCCTGTTCAAGCTGTTAACACCTGTTGTCCCCCATGGTGCAGTCCTGGGATTGCATAAAACAAAGTGCACACACATTACCATGCCCAGTCTGATGATGTCAGCAACCTACAAATATAGCAGGAGAAATGAAAACACCCAATAAAACATATAGCGTGTTGTGTTAATGTGTATCTTTCTAGTATCATAACATAGTTAGGTAGGGGTTTGAATTCTGCAATTTCTGAGTGTGTGTGTGTGTGTGTGTGTGTGTGGGGGGGGGGGTATGTTTGTGTGTGATTTTCTTTGAGAGGAGTGCCCTTTTTGGAGACTAGGAAAGCACATTAAAATAGGTAAATTCCTCTTTGTCAAATCTGATGGTGTCAGCATCCCACAAATACAGCAATGGAAATGAAAACTCCCAGTAAAGCATATAGTGTGTCTTGTTAATGCGTATCTTTCTAGTATCATAACACAGTTAGATAGGGGTTTGAATCCTGCAATTGCTGAGTGTGTGTGTGACACTGTTGGTCAATGTGTTGTGGGTTTTGCTTTAACTACTGTATGACATATCAGTGAA
The DNA here is from genome assembly GCF_019279795.1 of Protopterus annectens. NCBI lineage: Eukaryota > Metazoa > Chordata > Ceratodontiformes > Protopteridae > Protopterus > Protopterus annectens. Next base: position 897,180,148 of record NC_056729.1, read on the forward strand.
GCAACAGTATGTGCATTGCACACTTCAAGTATCTGTGTGGCAAATACATATATGTATATGTGACCTCAATTAGTTTATAGGTGTGAAGCCTGCTTTCTACATGAATACATCTGCTACCTTTGATAGATTGTGCTGCTGCTTCTCAGACCTTAGGTCATGTATGTATGTTTGTGACAAGGCCAGCTACTGTAGTGATCTGTGGCCTAGGTCATCTGTGTCACACACACCCATGATAGTTTCTATAGAATAGTGTGAGTGAGGGTACATGTCTGGGGTATATTTCAGACATGTTCAAATACAACAAAGTCTGTCAATAATGGACATTCATTATAGGTGTGCAACAACTTTGTGGATATGCATACAGACCCCTTATTGCTTATGTGATACATCAAGGGACTTCAGAATACTTTTGGAAATGTGAATACCAAAGGACAGATGACATAACATGTGGCTGTATGTACACATCGGTACCCCTTCTACATGTCGTGGGCTACTACCTATGTGGTACTGTCGGGATACTATGTTTAGTAAATGTGGATGACTATGCTATAGTTGGCTTAAGGCTTTACAGCATGGGTTGGTCAACAGGTATCTGTCTGTATGATAACCTTGTGGAGGATAAGTGTCTCATCCGGAGAATGCATTGTAGGCCACTGTATGCATTACCAGATGTGGACGGACATATCCCTACTGTGTTTGCTTGTACCTAAGAGGGCTACATGCCAAACAGGAGTGGTCCCAGGAATGGGTGGTGGTCAATACCACTGGTTACTGGTATAGTATTGTACCGGAAGGATCAAAATGCTACTGTGTTTCCTACATGTGTGTGTTAGTTGTCAAGACATCAACTAACGATTGGTTATAGTCAGGCTGTTGAGGTTGTGTATACTACCAGAATGCAAACCAATGACCGATATTAACAGCATCACCCACAGCATAGTGTCAAACCATGTCATGCACACATGTGTACCCAAGTTAAAACATATGTGTAGTAAAATGCATACTGGCCAGCAATAGAAACTATGAAGTGTTAACACTGAGTAATACAGGGCATGTCACCCTTCCCATGTGTCCACTATGCACGCACATGCAAACAATGCACCTCCACCATGTTCACAAATGTACACCTGTAAATTTCTACTGCACACATCACACACGTACTGTCCACTCACCAACACATGCTGCCAGAACTACACACATCAGCCAAGTGGCACATGGGCGGACAATACATTTTTTGAATTAACACTGATGTAAACAATACTACATTGATAATCATAGCTTTAATGCATCATGCCTGTTCAGATATACCTACAAGGATATCATTACACTTTACTGTTGACAACATGCTATCATTGCTACACTGCTATTGTCACCCTGTGCATCAGCACCATGTTAGCCTGTTCCTGCATCAATATTACAGATGGCAGGAGGTGGCACAATTTCATCATATGCACAGGGTGTGTTGTTGGTTTGCCAGAGCCCGACATTGACCCATCCAATCAACATGTATGTCTGTGTGTGTGTGTGTGTGTGTGTGTGTGTGTGTGTGTGTGTGGGACAACAGTACAGCATGAGTCAATGTTGATGTAATGTGTGTGTGTATGTGTTAGCCCTAGGTGTTTGGTTTATGTGTGTGTGTCTGCATGCACACAGTTCCACCATGTGGCTGCCAAATACAGGAGATTGTGGGACAGCCACAGACTGTACCTGCCAGGCTGTACAGATCACCATCTCTGGCCATGGGCACAGTACCTGTGCCTGGCAGGGGTGTCACGGACAGTATCGGGTACTAAGCCAGACTAGGTACTATCATCAGAGGCAGAGGGATGTCGACTGGACCCATGTCACTGATGGGACTGGCCAGACCTACGTGCATGTGGTCTTCTAGGATGGTCTATTGACAGCCCAGTCCCAACATTGCTGGGGCTGGTACTGCCACTACAGGAGCGGCTGTGACTTGTGTGTCATCCGGGACGACTGCCAGCTGATGATGTTGCTGGAATACTTCCACGTCGACGTCTCAGCCATCCTGCATTGTCCTGGCACATGAACATGACATTGTGGAGGACATCTAGTGTCTCTCCCCAACATTTATCAATGACCTTGGTGTAATTACACATGGCACCGGCAAGGTCATGGATGCTGTCATTGATAGTGGTGTTATGGGCCCTCTGCACCCTTAGTCCCTGTCTGGTGTACCGTTCCATACGTACTTGTGCCTGCATTATAGCCTGGAACATACCTGAGGTTGTAAGACCTGTGGGGGCATGTCTGCCAGGGGCATTATGACCAGCAGTGCTCCCACGAGATTCCCTGGACATCTGCCTATGTGGTACCATTCCAGGAGTCTGGGTATGGCTGCTGTGAGGGGATGTATGTGTCATAGATACCACACTATCCTGGTCAATGCCTACTGTATGCTGTCCCTCAGCTAAGGCCATTGGTGATGAGGGATGTATTGACAGTATGAATGTGCGCATAGATGGTGTGGAAAGCTGTGTACTGTCGATTGGTGGACCAATGACAGACCCTGTCAAACCTGCCTGTGCCATAACACATGTATCATCATTTCCACTATTTGTGGCAGTGACTTCAGGTTCCCTGCTGCACTCAACCAACACAACCTCAGCACCTGTGAGAGGAAAACAGGAAACACACTTTACAATCTGTACATGATGTTAGCACACATGGACACATGGACACATGCACACATGCACACATGAACACATGCACACATGCACACATGCACACAAGCACACATGAACACATGCACACATGAACACATGCACATATGCACACATGCACACATGAACATGAACACATGAACACATGCACACATGCACACAAATACACTACTCAGTAAAGCTGACACACACACACACACACACACACACACACACACACACACACACACACACACACACACACACACACACACACACACACACCAACAGCAATCCAGAACATACTCATTAGTGGTTGATGGTGGAGTACAGCATCACAAGCCAAAGAATCCTATCACACGTGTCAGCATGCAGGATGTGTGTTGCTCAACAGCATGCAGTGCGAGTGTAGAGAGTCCTTGTTAATAACAGTATACATGTCTTTGATGCATGTGTGTTGCTCAATGATTGGCCTCACCCTGGAACACATTGTGTACATGGACACAACATTGCTGTGGAAGTATTAAATGCTTTCCAATGTCCTGTGCACCATCACTCATAGGTATACATACCATGTACGGAAGCACACAAATGTCAGGTGTATAGCAATGAATGCTATGTGTAGTACTGTAGTTACTGTAACTGGATGTAGTGTAGTACCATGAGCCATCACCAGGCAGCATTATGTGGTCACTCAAGGCCACTAATGTGTGCCACACTGGCAACTATCTTGCTGTACCTGAACTGCAGCACTTTGTCTACATTAACCATTTCACAGGCAGTTGTTACATGGGTATGTAAGGTGTTCGACAGGGAGCATTGCCTAACATAAATGTGTTGTGTGTTGAAGAGTGTCGCACCGCCCCATGATAGGCCTCTACCCCTCAGGTATAATATGTGTGCTGTGTGGATTACATTTGAGATACTGGAGTCTGACCTTACAGCAGGTGTCTAAATAGGTCATGTGTATCATATTAACATTGACTGCATATGACAAAGTGGTGTATGTTGTGTGCATGTGTATTGACTCTGCCTTTACAATGTCCACTACAGTGTACCACAATTGGTTGTGATGCTCTATGTATTGCATGTGTTTGAGGCAGCTGCTCATGTTACTGGGATGTGCATACTCCCACAGAAAACATGCAGAGCATGCATTATGTGTAGGTGTTTTAGATGTGTATATGGCCTACAACACACCTATGACATACACGTGTTATTTGCTATATTAAATGTAGAACACTCACCGGCATGGGTCTGCTGTCTTGCTGTCACACCAGAGGGACCTACAAGGATATGAGACAGCTTGTCAGTGTCAACAACTATGGCATTGCTGCTGTGAGTTTGCAACTTTACAGTAGTACAATATGTGACAGTCACAGACATACAGATTATGTTCCAAATTATCAGTATTGCACAACACCAGGCTCCACATCTTCTAAATACACAGTACACATTTGACATATGCATGTTCTAACAATCGAGCTAACAGTAGCCTACAAACATGCCATGTTACCTGCACGCTCTGAGTCAACTTGCTGGGTGACTCCGGACTCCATGATGACACATGTCTGTTGTAGTGGTTGGCCAGGATCCATCACACTGAGGAGCAGCTCTTCCACTCTTGTGAGGGGTGTGTGTGATGTTGCACCACCTCCTGTGGCAAGCTGTTGTCTGCGGACATCGGAGGCATGCTGCCAGACATGTCTAATGAAATCACTGCAGTGATGGCGTACCTGCTCATAAGTCCGGTTATGCTTGCTTACGTCATTCACCCAATGGACAACATCTTGCCACAGTGCAGTGCGCCCATGCTGGTCCTGGCTGGTTCTGGAGAACAGCAGGGTGTGATGTTGTAGAATGGTGTCTAGGAGTATTTCCTCCTCTTCAGGGGAATATGCAGGTTTGGGATTGTGAGACATGTCCCTGGAAGAAAATAAAACAATAATTGTGAGCAAATCATGTGGCACACTTAACATTCTAAAGTACAGACATCAATGAAATGCCATATATAGCAACCTATTGGCTGTCAGTAGATACCCCCTTTTAATACCACATATCAGTGCTCAGCCCACAACTGCCTGAGAGTGCCTGGCACATTCTATATATTAAACCATGTTCTGCACAGTAACAAAGTGAAACCAGTATGTAAGACTATACAACAGTACATGGCACACTGTATGTGACACAATGCACCACCTAGCCACAGGAGGTATATATCAAGTTAATGGATGAAGAAAGATGTCATCCATTGCAATTAATGTAAAGTACAGTTACAGTATTACCAGTATACCACAGTAGTCTTTGATGCCAAACCCCTGCCTAACATATGTGCACAGTTGTTGATATAGGTGGCATACAGCTGTACTAGACTATACATGTTGCTAGATACACACGTATACCCTGTAACACAGACATGGTTGAGGGCATGGTACAGGCATAATTACACACACATCAGACATACATACAACACACAAATGTATGCCAACACAGATGAACTTTACCTGTGTACCATACAGTACTGTGTGTCACTACTTACAAAACCTTATGCCTGAGGTATGTAATCTGTGAGGACTATAGGGAAGACACAAAACAGTGTTTCCAAGCAATGTGAACATACACCATACTGTACTGTTTAGGCCTACAGCTTCAGGTAATACTACAGTTTATATGGGAGTTGGATTCACCAGCAGTACCACTCACTAAGCATACATGTATTGCTTTAGCCAACAATGGGACACCACAGTTGACAACAAGGGACTATGTCACACCGTATGCCATACTACTTTTTCTGCCTAGCAATAGCATACACATCTTTTGCTGGGATCACAGCTAGGACACAAACTACCATGATAGGAACAATTTCACACTAAGCTATCACACCTTTACAGACCTTGCACACATTCACCAACACATTCACCATCACACTCAGTCAACCTCACATAGCAATTATTGCACTAAGTACATGTATGTGTGTTTCGTGTCATGGGTAGGTAATACGCTTTTATCCCTAGGGCCTACAGCAGCCTAGCCATATGCTACCCTGGCCTTTGACACACGTAATTTAATTTCACTTGCCCCTGTCAACCAGAGCCACATAGGTGATTCCCGGGGTGTATTTTCTATCTCCCAAACAATTATCAGGAGTATTTATGAAAACTGCTAATGAGGAGCTTTGTTTGCTATTGATAGGTGGTTTGTTCCAGAGTATGGCATGTCTCTGAGTTAGGACTCTATCCCTCCAGCATGTGCTGTTTAGTGAGCTGACAAGATGTAGGGCCCTAGAGCTTATATCTGGGAGGGATTTTAATATGTTTACATGGAGGATGTCCAACAGCTATGGGTGTGACATAGTTCAGTATGTTAGGCAGAGGTCACCTCTGGGTAGGCACTATGCAACACAGTGTAGCTGTGGTTTTGTGAGTCGGTCTGCATTGGCATCTGTTTGAGGCCGGTATTACTCTTTGTGAGGTATGTCTGTGGCCTTTCCAGTTGCTGTAGTTGGCATTGTACTCTCCAATGGGTTTTAAGTGTGATAAGTAGAGGGGGACACTGACCTATATTTCCCTAGATGACACACCTTTTGTGATGACATGTACCACGTAGACAGAGTACATGACCAGTGTGGCACTGTGATTATCAAAGGGGAGGCTACTGTCCACCTGTGTCCCATGTTCCCTTATCACACCTTCGGTGTTAGGTAGACTACCATCTATGTTCTGGCAAGAAGGGATGGCACTGCAGTGTCAACACTGAGCTTCAGTCCATACCTCGGTCACCAGGCACCTGTCACAGTAACTATGCCCCATGTCTCTCTCCTTCTATATCTCTCTCTCTCTCTCTATATATATATATATATATATATATATATATATCTATATCTATATATATATATATATATATATATATATATATATATATATATATATATATATATACACACACATACATACACACATACATATAAACATCCATTGCTGTACATATAGATGTACATATAGGCACATATACAGTCCAATATTCATGGTGGGAATATCACTTATGCGACAGTTGTGAGATATACAGTGATGACAACACTGCAAAACTGACAGAGCATACCCACAGAGTTTAACCACCACATGTCATACACCAGCACTGCATGCTATTTTCTTTTCCACACAGTAAAACCTACATAGAAATATGCACATAACAACCTTCAACAATGTATATATGTATACCCTTCACAAACAGTTGCAGTATGTCCCTTGCCCTATGCACATGTACAGATACATAGAGATACGTACTGCTGCCACATATGGATGATTCACAGTATGTAGAGTACTCTTCATAAACATCTACCACATGTCAGCAAATACATATGTGCTACATACCTTTCATTTGTATTGATGTGTTCTGTTTGTTTTTAAAGGAAATGTATTTTTTTATTTATTTATTTTTTCTTTTCTCTGTTTGGTGCTCTTTCTTTTTCTGTGTTTCTCTGTCTGTCTGTGTCTGTGTCTCTGCCTCTGCCTCTGACTCTGTCTCTGTCTCTCTCACTCTCTCTCTCTCTTGCTGCAATGAGATTATTGCATGTGTAGACAGCAAGTACAGCCTGCTTTTCTAGGTATCTGCACATGTGCATGTGATGGCCTCTGCACCAATTGGTGCCCACCATTTACTAATTGCATGCAGCCTGCTGTGTGGTAATTGCACTACTCACTGTCATAGCAGCCCACTGCTATAAAATGCTAGGTTAGGTAGGCGTAGCCCTTTCAGCTTTCCAAAGTGGGGCCCATGCTTGTTTGCTGTGGACACCATTGTGTCAGTCAGAAGGTTGGTATACTTCTTATCTGTGAAGCTAGGGTTGTAGCGAGTGATTTGTATGTTTTACTCAAACCTTAATGTTGCTGCTTCTAGTACACACTTGTCAGTGTAGAACTTTACTCACCCCTCCACATGCTTACACAAGATACATGGGAGTATGTACTTTCTTTTCTAATTAGACAATTAACTGCCATACAAAATTAGTTATTGCAATGTATTCCTCTGGCACATGAACTGTTTGTGAACTACTATACTGTAAATATTAATTACCTCACTTCTGAACAGTTTGTTGTTTATTTGTGTTGACATTAGCACGGGCTGCTCAAGACAACTGGACACATTTCAGTACTGAGTATGCCTACCTACATCCTTGGTAGCGCCTGAATACACAGGTATATTGTTCTTTTGGGTAGGGTTGCAGAAGTACAGAGAGCATTATATATTATTGTGTGATGTTTATCTTGCCGAACATCAAGGGTTGCTGTGTACCTGTTAGGTCTAACAAGGCAAGAAGTCTATCTGCGTAGCTCCCAATTGTGGACATATCCAGATGGTAACCAGAGGTTAGCCTATTATTCTTTGTCTGTGTACCACACAGGTCTTTTCTGCACTGGCACAATGGCATTGTCACAGTTGGTTGCTAACAGTATATGGCTACATCCTTTGATATTTCTGTGTTGTACTCCTACATAAGGGTATGCTTGTGGAACTCATTCCAAAGCTATATGCAGAGTGTGTAACAGCTGACAAGCTGAAATGCCTGTGTGTTTCTGCCTCTGCCAGGCCTCTTATACACTCAGGTATATATTTGAACAGCCTCAGGGAAAGGTACATATAAGTGGGGCACACCTGTAATATATTACAGACATTAAGTTGAGACTGTGAGTGAATCAGAGCATATGTATTAATACACCTGTTCTGACGTGCATGCAGTGTGTAATATTACTTATTGACATTATTCATTAAGTGTAATTCCCCCACTCTTTGGCCTACCGTCAGTGCTTTTCAGAGGGATTCTGAGGAACAAAGCTAACATTTGTTTAGGAATCAGGGACATCCCTGAAAAACAGTCACAATTGGGAAGTATGGCCTCTGCCCTATTCAAATATGCCAGTGTTTATCCTGCTCTGATACTGTGTGGGGTTTGTAAAGTACTACTGTAACTTTATTTCTTGCTAGAATGGCTGATTCTCATTTCACAGTCATGTCATGCAATTCCACAACAACTGCTGGTAAAGATCCACAGAACAAGATTTGTGTTATGACATTCCTATTTTCCCTTTACATTCACTCATTGTAATGCATGATATATTTATTACAGCACCAACATGTTGTAAATCTACTGTGGCCTAGTGGTACTTCATGCAGTCTAGTGTATACAAGGTCTGGGGTTCTAGACTGATAGAGATGTTTTATTTTGCTGCTCAGGAGAACAAGGGCCCTGCCATGCAGAGTGACTAAGGCACTTTTAAGCAGTTGTAAGCTGAGTTGCATGACGCTTAGTGATGCTTAGCTAAACTCACACATGAGCACACTCACTTAAACCCGCTTACTACTGCTTAAAAGTGCTTACTCCCGCTAACACCCACACTAATTTCTTTGAAAGAAAAGAAAATGGGGAGATAGGAAAGTGGTGAAAAAGGAGGCACAAAGAGGGAAAGACAGTAAGGAAACAAGCTCTGGATGTGCAGGACGGGTGTAGGGAAGGTCCATAGCTGACCATTTCTTTACCAGCAACAGCTGTGCATTTGCAATAAATTTGGAGTGAAATTTGAAACCTTCCACCCCTGAGAGAGGGGTGAGGACAACAAAGTCTTTTGTACTGCCAGTTATAATTATCAGTTTACATGTCCAACAGACATGTGCGTGAAATGGACAGCTATGTATGGGGTGTAATTTTTTTGTGGGAACAGATTGCCCTTTTTTTTTTTTTCAGGTGAGAGTGGAAAGTGAGGTAGAGGAAGTAGGTATATTTGGGGAGGTAGGTAGGGATGTAAACAGACAAGACAAACAAGATACATACAGGGGCGGAGTATGACACATGGGGTGGGTGAACACAATTGACAGGGATGGATGTTTGGAAATCGCAAGCCCATGAGCCCACAGATGGTAACAGTGGAACTGAGATCCCCACCCATGGGCAGTCACCACTGCACCTTCACAGCCCCGAGGGTGGCAGTGCTGGGGGCTGAGAAGGAGGGGCAGGCTCACCCATGAGTCGCGCCACTCTCGCCTCGAGCTGGCATAGGGGATCAGCGACTGAATGCTGGATCTCCCTGCGCATCACAGCCCGGACCCTTTGGAGGGTGACAGGTGGCCCTTCTCCACCCACGCTTGCACAGGGGGACAAGGCCCATCCCCTACAATGCTTCCAACCGAAGGTGGCACAGGACCAATGGAGGATCGGAGCCCGGGCTGGGCACCGGACCTGCTGGTGCCAGGTGCAATTGCCAGCTGAGGAGGGACAGCTGGGTCCACTGGGACCAGCCTTCCCATACGTTCTGTGATTAAGTGTGTTTAATTACAACATAAACAACAGCATTCCAAATTAGTTGTAACAGCATGCAGTAATTTTCCCATTAACCCAACAAACCAAGGTTCCAACAGTTGAACAGCAAGCATAACACATGCATATATTGAATAACAGTGGACATTCCAACAGCATGCAGGGATGATTGGTGGCAACAGGCCACCAAGACTGTTGTGTTTGAACAGGGCACATGCATCAAAGTAAATGCAGATATTTATAGAACAATAGGACAAATGTCCCAACAAATGTTTTGAGATTAGACATACCCATTGACGTGTTGAATTACATTGTTTATGCACATACAGTAGGGTGTAGAAAGAAACCTCAATTAACATCTTATAAGTACTTTTAGTCTACACTACATTCCTATTGACTGCAGGTGTATATCCCCTACATGTATTATTACACTTGGCAGCATGCATTAGGTTGTGTAATGGGTTTGGCTAGTTCATTATATAACTGACCTAAATCTGACATACTAACTGTCCAAGATGTAGATGCTACTGCTACATAGTTATTTATTTTATTAATATTTCTATATCTACATATCTGGATGTGTTCATGTGACATTTTCAGTTAAATTTCTACAGAACCCTACATTTTGTGTAGTACACTCACATTTCTGGGGAACACATTAACAAGCTACTCGTGTGCCAGATTTACTTATGCATGCCAGCCATTAACTGACTGTTGAGGACTGTATATATGCTTCACAGCTACTGGCACTTCCATCACCCACTTTATATGGAACTGCCCAACTGTGGGTTGACAGCACTTATTACAACAGTACTATTTGTATAATGCAAGGGTACAACAACATTTCAAAGTAAGTGACACAGACACACTCCAAGTATTATACCTTTATTAATTACATTACACACTTTTCTAGAGGCTTTCTCCTTTATTTGATATTACAGTGCATACAGAAGACGTATTCAAGACATATTATACCTTTATTAATAGGTTACAACATTTTCAGGCTCACTCACTCACTTATTTTATATGACAGTACATGCAGAGATATTATTCCAGACTTATTTTACCTTTCTTAATGGGTTACTACACTCTTTTTCTGTCTCTCTGACTTATTTTATATAACAGTACATGCAGAGGAATTATTCAGGGCATTTTATGGCTATATTATTGGGCTACAACACTTTCTTTCAGGCTCTCTCACCTATTTTATATAACAATACATACAGAATAATTACTAACCTTCTTGGTGGCGCAGCCTTAGCAGCCTATCTGCATAGGCTTGCTGATTCGCAGCATGGACACCTGCAGCTGTGAAGTAAATGAAGGGATATTGAGACATACCTATCCATTATATAGACTAAATTAACATGTCTTACATACTGCATTCCATGGCTACCTACTCAGTAGTGGGGCATCTTGCATCCCACTGGCCTCCTGTATCCATCAGTTCAGTAGGTCCTGCTTCCATCTCTTCAGGTCTGCATGGTGGTGATGGACCTGCTCACCAGTCCGAGGAATGCCTGTGGCACTGGTGAGATCATGAGCTAACCAGTTCCAAGCCTTTGCCTTGTACTCTGTCCCTTGGAACTGGCCCTGCAGGATTCTTGACTCATGACGGTGGACAAGAAGCCAAACCATGTATTTTGACTCCTTGATGCCCCAGCGTTGCACTCAAAAGTGTGTACCCTCTCCAGCACCAGTCATTCTAACTGCAGATGGGAGCTACAATCAGTTATGGCGAGTATTCCCGCCTATGTGGCTTAAATATGCCGCATTTCCCGCACTTTTTTGTGATTGGTCATTTTTGAAAATTCTCGGCTGACTGCAGACCTGCTTAGCAATGGTTAATCTACCATTTATAAGTATATGTATGTTAACAGTGGCTGTTTATCCTAAGCTGTCATGGCTTAGTGGTTCAGTGCTTTGATTATGGTGCGCAGTGTCCTGGGTTCGAACCTTGTCATTGCTTTTTATTTTACTACTGTCCAGACAGGCTAGGGGGTGTGGCTGTGTTTAGGCAACTTTGCTCTACGTTGCTCCACGTTACCGACGGTGCGCTGGTTGGCATGGCGCGCACCTCTGCGCAAACTGATTGCACTGGGTAAAGTGCTATTTAGCTATGGGCAACTCTATTGCGCTGAGTAAAGTGCTGCTTAACTGCGGGCAACTATATTGTGCTGGGTAAAGTGCTATTTAGCTATGGGCAACTCTATTGTGCTGGGTAAAGTGCTGCTTAACTGCGGGCAATTATATGTCAGGATCCTTTATAAATATACATTTTGTTCACTGATACATAGGCTATTTCAATGCTTTTTAGTAAAATATTAATCATATATGTCAGGAATTATTCCATATACTAATTTAAAACATAAAATAGAAAGGGGAGTGGTGGGACTCGAACCGTGAATGCCTCCTCTTTGTGCGAAGGCTCTACCATTACGCTATTGCTATTTGGCTTAATTTGCATTAACATTCCTTATTATGCTCTTCAGTGTCGAGATGGCTAACTGCAGCTAAGCAATGGGCACACCCACGCAAACACTCGCAAATACGGGCAGCTATATCGGGAATTAGAAAGAAAAAAAAGTTTTACTTTTCATAACTCTACTGGGGGTTTACAATGTGAGAGCGTGTAGTGTTGCACACGTAGACATTTGAGCGGACTCGCTCATGTGTGTTGACATTTCACAATTCAGACACTTGCAGGGGCGTGGACCATTGGACTGCTCAACAGTCAGATACGCCCCCTGCCTTCCTGCATGGTCCGTGTTGGACTTGGAGTGGAGTCAGCGTGCCCTCATGAATATGCATGGCATGCTGACATCATACCGTTCAACTGCAGTTTCCGAGTAAGACTTATTTAGTCTTACATGGAGGATTCGTGAATCTGGGGGCTTATTTTTCGTTTCCCTCTCCCTAGTCTTTCAACAAATGATTTTTCACTTTCTTGTTCTACTCCTGTCCCAATTTCTCCACTTCTTCCTCTTCACTTTCTAAAATTGGAAATATGTTCTATTTCTGTGAACTAATAACCTCATTTTTGAACTTATTTCTTCTCTAAGTGACTTTTTATTGTTTTACCGTTCTTCAGTATCCACATTTCCATACCAATTTCTCTTTCTGCAATAATATTTTCTACTGTTTGTCTTGCTTCTGATCTTACCTTTTCTTATATGGGGCAGTCAAATCAAAATTGTCCAGATTCTTTACATTTTATACAAAATTCTTACCTTTGTTTTTTTTTTTTTTTTTTTTTTTTTTGCTGTATGTCCACTCTCCCTACACTGGTCACACCTATGTTTGTTACAGATTACTTGAGTTAAACCCAGTACCTAACAAATGTTCTCTTAAAATTCATAATTATTGTATTTGAAATATTTAGAATTTTTCAATCCTTAACATCCATTGTTACCCACACTTGCCAGTCCTCAGTTCATGCATTCCTTTTGTCACATTTTTTAAAAATATTGTGTACTTAAATAGTGAATGCTCACACATATCTGAAGTCCTGAATTGGGCATCTTTTTTTTCTTTTTTAGTTGTAGCCCCAAGCTATGAAATAGTCTTTCCATGTTTATAGTGCATTTCCTTTTTAAGTTTCAGTCATAAATTTCTCCAGCAAGTTACATTTTTCAAATATCACTTCAGAAAAATGATCATTTCCCAAATGAAGTAATTCTCTTATGTCTTTAATTTTAAATCCTAATGGCAAAATAATATTATTCATAATATCATAATTGTTCATGCTGTCATTATTTTTACTTTTTATTCTTACCACTGGGCATCTTCTCAGTGGCTCTTGAGAAACTGCACCTGTTTGTCCCTTCTCAGTTCCTTCTTCCATTCTTCCTTGTCTTGGCACATCTGCTTAATGTCATCCTTCTTGCAACAAAAAACACTTGTAGAAATAAAGCCTGAAAACTGGCTACTCCACCAGCCAAGAATACCGCCGTAGTTTCTCCTACCCTAGCAGTTGTCTGTGTTTTCAGTCTCTCTCAGTCTCTTCCTGAAACTAAACACCCTGTTGCAGAGGTAAACCAAGGAACCTGGCTACATCACCAGCTGTGAATACCTCCATTGTTTTCCCTTCACCAACAGTTCATTGTGTTTCCAGTCTTTCAGATTATTCTCCTTGTGTTCATCCAATTTATCATTATCAGCACGTCTCCAGTCTTCCATTTTCCATCGCTGCAACAATTATTTCCACTCCTTCTACTTTCTCCAGGAAGTTATACACTGTTCCTGCTTCTAGCTCTGCTTCACACTCCTCCATTATGAGATTCCCAGAACTGCAGCAGCAGCCCTCAAGCTCCACATAGCAGCTCAAGGGAGTGCTTCAGTTCTTCTCCTGTAAGGAGTAGCTGATGTTCACTGATGGCCTGGCCAAATATAAATACTACCTTTGGAGTCCCCAGAAAAGAGGCAACCAGACTAGTGGGACTGTTCAAGTTAGCCAAAAGTAAATAAAATATAAATAAATTAAATAAAAAAATGAATGCGTTTATTGTCTGAAGGATAAGTATTTCACTATAGGACACAAATTAATGAAAGATTCAGGCACATGTTGCTTTGTCCCCATAAGAACAGAATAGTTCTTGCCTGCAACTAGAAGAAAAGGAGTTTATAATACAGGTGAACAATTTCACTGATTTATGTGTACAGAGGAAAGTGTTGGCAGCCATCAAAGAAGAGGTAGAGGCAAGAGCAGCCTGGACAAGGGGTAGCTTCCTGGCCAACATGTTCTATCCTTTATTCTCCATTGGAAACCAGAAGCTTTATAAGGGTAGTTGTATGGACTCTTTCCCAAGAAAGTGCCATAGAAACCAATGAGCTTCAGACATCCAGAACTGATAGAGGATCCTAAACTAAGATGCATCTCAACCGAAGCAAGTAAAAAAAAATAATGTATATATATATATATATATATATATATATATATATATATATATATATATATGTGTGTGTGTGTGTGTGTGTGTATGTATTCAGTGACGTGAAGAAGAGAGACTATGAGACGATGTTACGAACCTGTCGGGGTGAGAAGAACAATGAGCATAAAAAACAAGGTGAGAGTTCTACATAGAAATCCTACTTGATGGAAGAGTGAGAAGCGAGTGAAGAAAAAAAATGATAACCATGGAGAAAAGGTTCTGCACATTTTGGACCAATATGAGGCAGAATCCTGAAAATAAAAAATATGCAATTTGACAAAAGATTGAAAGAGAAACAGTTATGGCAGGATGGAATGCACATAGAAAGAGGCTAAGATAGTTCAATAGCAGGACTGTTGTGTGCAGTGTTGAAAAGTAATGTGATTATGAGAGGAAACATGAGTGATGGATGAAAATAAGAATAATTTCATAAACAGAGTAAATTCTGTGTTCTGGACTATGTTGGGGCAAAGCATCTGCAGAGAAAGTTTAGCTTTAAGACAGCATAACAGGTTAAGAACAGGGCAGTTCTTTTTGAGATGGTGACATGGCAGCACTGCAGGGTAGAACGTTGGACAGGAAATGAAAATATGTAGAAGAAGGAAGGTGGGGCAGAAAAGAAATGTTTTCATACCCACTGTTTCTTTATCCTTGGATAATAAATGGTTACCAAGGATCATCCCAGGATTTTGCTCCTCATACACTTCATAATAAAGTAGATGTCACATGGTTGATCAATGTTTCATGCTTGACTGGGTTGAACACCAAGTGACTCAAGTCAATATTCAAGAGAATCGACTTCTGCCACTTCTTAAAGAGAAAAGGCCTAATGATGACATATCCTCAGCACAACTTTGGTCATCACAGTGTGAAACTGTATACTGCAAATAACAATGCTCCCACTGCGTTGTCATGTGGAACCCTGTCATGCATTTTACTTTCTTGATTTAATTCACTTTGCAACTTTTGGCTTTTAGTTGAGATTCTACAGCCTGGCCCAACAGGTGCTTATTCAGTGATTTGCAGTTAATACACATGGAAACACAAGGCATATATTTAAGTGACTTAGACCTAGTATTCTTTTTTTTTATTTACTTTTTGACTGCTGAAGTGACTATTAAAGTTGAGAAGTAACAATAGTGTAGAATTATAGAATAAGCATCTTGCCTTTTGATTGTTCTTTTTACATTTACTAGAACTGTTTTTTTTTTCTTGTTTTAACTTTTAGTGAGAATCTCAATGGAAAAAAAACAGTGTCTGTGTGTGTTGTGCCTGAAGAGAATAAAGTGTGATCCGATTACCTCTAAAACCTTGCCAATTAGTTTCAGAACTGACCTGCTGGTAGAAGCATTCTTAGTGAATATGGATTAAGCAAGTTAAATGACAATTGTTCATACTTAACTAGTAGTTACCCATAAACTTGTCAGTTGACTGGAAGTTGCAGAAAAACTCATCTGAGATAGATTCAGTTTAAGAAAAACCTCTTATTTAAGCACATAAAGTATATATGTATACCTACAACAATGTTAATTAAGGAAAGGGAGGTGATAGCCACCATTATTAGCTACCATTAACCACCATTAGTGCAGGAGGAGGAAGTCTTGACTACAGCCCAGGTGACCCAAGTTCAATTAGTTGGTTGCGCACTTGACAGGGTGGGCAGTGAGGATGGACAGAGCTATCTACATCTGGCAACATGTCTTAAGTGGAGAAGGAATGGTGATTAAGTGATTAAAAAAAGTTGATGATCCAGGTATGGGATGGCAAGCCTTGAATAGGATCAGCTGGAGATGAACAGTGAGAGACAGAGGGATGATATACATAAAATGTGAGGTAACTGTTTGGCACAGGGAGCTTCAGAGTCGCAGAAGATGTGTCAGCAGAAGAAACAGGTAACTCCATGATACAATGTCAGAGCTAGACACAGTAGCAGAATGCATAGGAAGGTGAGAAAGGACAGAGTGGATAGCTCCAGGTAACAAATTATAACATCCAAAACAACTGTATTTTTCCCTTAAAATGCATCTTATTATTCAGTAAATAGCCTACATCATCAGGACCAGATAGACTTGTTTTTATTTTCCTTTAATAAAGATTTTAATTTGCTCAGTTTAGTTCTCCCAGCAATTTATTTGCATACTCATTTTTTTTTTAATTTTTTTTTTATTTTTTTGGCCTCATCAGACCTCATTCCAGTGGTCCTGCCCCCAGTGCCCCACTTTCACAATAGGTCTAACAGCCATCCTCCTACATTCCCAAACTACTCTGGTACGGCTGGGGTTAATTATGGTACCTATGTGCATCACAGGGTCTTAGCTATCTATCCTTCCATCTGGGGGTTGGCTTTTATATGCCCTAGCCTCTTCCTCTCCCTGCCCTGTATGTTTGTTGACTATGTCTTAGGACAACTTCCCACATTGGACCATGGCTCCCTTTAACAGATGGTCATTGATTAGTGCCCTTCCACCCATCATGGGAATACCCATCCATCCCCGCTGTTCTGTCAAGTCATCCAAACTGCTAATCAAGCAAGGGTTGCCTTGGCGATCATCAGTGCTTTATCCACCAAAGTGGCCTATTTAGCCACAATTATATACAGGGTTCCTATTAGAAGAACAAATGTCCAAAATATCGAATGGCTGTATATGTGAAAATGCCGTTCATCTATGTGTTTTTTTTGTGAGAACGCGGTACAGTGAAGATCAGGAAATTTGCCCTTTCCTCACTGTAGTGTGATCTTGGAGTTGGTATATATAATTAGTGGGGGGTGTGGGGGTCACAGCCCCCCACAGTAAAGGGTTAGAAGTTCGGCATTTTCGCTGTTTACAGCGTTCAATTATATGAACTTTCGTTCATATAATATAGACACTTTATATATATATATATATATATATATATATATATATATATATATATATTTTTTTTTTTTTTTTAAACCTCAGATCCCCTTCCTGTTCTATTTTCTTTTAGATTCATAGGTTCATAGGTAGGTACTAGGCTATCTGCCCGAAGGCATTTATAAGCCTAGCCGGAATGTGTTGGCTTTCGCTGCCCACTTAGATTAGTTCCCTGTGCCTTTGTCCAGCAGAGCCATTGAAGTGATTCCTGGGGTAAACTTTGTGTTTCCCATCCACTCGGCAAGGTTTCTCTTGAAGAGGGTTAGCGAGTAGCTCTGCCTAATGTAGATTGGAATCCTTTTCTAGAGCATGGGAAGTCTCTGGGGCAGGAATCTATCCCTCCTGCACGTCTTATTTATTGTTGTGGTGAGGTTTAGATCCCTGGAGCATGTGGCTCGAGGGGATATGGTTTTCTTTAGGTGGTGCATGTCCATCAATTCTGGGTTGGACCTGGCCTTGTATGTCAGGCAGAGATCACCTCTGAGTAGGTGGTATGCAACTGAGTACAGCTGTACTTTCTTCAGTCGAGCTGCATAGGGCATCTGCTTGAGGCCAGTGATCCTGCTGGTGAGGTACTTCTGTGGTCTTTCCAATTGTTGCAGGTGTCTTGTAAGGTACATCCCAAATGGGGCATTGTTCTCTATGATGGGTCTGATGAGTGATGCATAGAGGGGCCCAATGACCTCTTTTGATCTGGATGCAAACCCTTTTATGATTAGGTGGGCCACATAGAAGGATTTTCTGACAACTTTGGCAACATGATTATCAAAGGAGCAGTCACTATCTATTTGGGTCCTCAAATCTCTTATTACGTCTTCCTTATTTAGGGGGCTACCACCTATGTGTTAGCTTGTGGGTACTTTATTTTTTCCAAAGGAGATGACTATGCACTTTTTGGCATTTAGTCTGAGGCCATGGCTTTGACACCAGGTATCTGTCTCAGTGAGACCCTTTTTGAGGATGTCTGTGTCAGATGGAGAGTTTTTGCTATGTAATTCTGAAATACACTTTTCAATTATATGCATTATGTCTTTCATATCAAGAACTTCTGAACCACCTTCCATCTTATTACCTAACATTCTACCTTTATCCTTTTTTAACATTGTTTCCTTGTAAAAAGTGAAACTTCATCATCTTAGTAATAAGAATTTTTATGTATAAAAGAACTTGCTTTTTTTAAATGTGTTGATAAATTTCTTTCTTTTTATGTATTCTTGCCTTCTGATTAATTACTAAATATTCATCATGCTTTATTATTAGTCATTATATTTCAGCTTTCCATTTTTCAAACATTTTTTCTAATCTTAAACACTCTTTTTATACTTTTCTTTAAACAAAATCCACCAGTGTTCAAGTAAATTGTAAAATTATATCACTGAATAATTATATTGCCAAAGTTGGTCCATATCTTTAAAAAAAAAAAAACTTTTTCACCTTGTGACCCATATGTACTTAATACCTTTGCGATCTATAATGTAATCTTACATATTAGTAATTTCTGCCTTAAAAGCACAATCATTAGTAAGACAGACTTCATATATTTATTTATTTTACTTTGTTTACCAGGTACTTGAACTGGTCCATAGACCCATTTACAGGCCAAGAAAGTAAGACATTATGCATAAAACATTATTCAAAACATAAATCATAAGTTAGATCATCATATACAGGTTCTGCAAATAACAGGAGACAACAGTATAACTGGAACACTCACTATAGCTGTATATGAATACAGTAAAACTATAGAAGCTGTAGACCATATGCTCACAATATAACTAATCTTGTACAGTATCACTGTGGCATCGATTAACAAGGTAAAGTTTGTTACAGCAAAGACAAGGACTGAGTGTCTGTTAGAGTAACTGACGGATAATAGAATGAAAACAAAAGAGGGTAAGATAGAGATAATGATAAGGTATAATCCTGTGTCCCTTTTACATTGAGATTTATATGTATGTGCATCAGTCAGATTTTTTTTTTCATTTTTAGATGATTTTTGAAGTTTTTAATATTGGATACTGCTGTGATGTCATCTGGAAGTGACAGCTGCAATGTCCTCTGAAAGTGACAGCCAGCCGGCAGGAGCTATGTGGTGGAAGGAGGTTTTAGTGGAGATAAGTTTAAAAGGGGTCTTACTAGATGAAGAGCATTACCTGTACTGAGAAAGTTGGTTTGGTCTCCCATGTTTAATAGATGTTTAGGGTGGGTGGTAGCTTTCAAACAGAATCTTGAAAATTAGAATTAGAGCAGCAAACCAAAGGGTGCATCAGACAGCTACTAGTAGCCATTTTTTGTTTTGTTTGTTTTTGTGGCATGGTGCAGTGTTGCTCATTTGAGTTTGCAAGTGACATGAATATTAATATTTTGTTTTCTGTTGCTTGGATCAGGAAGATGTTTTGGACAGAGTGAGGGATAATGATGGGGACAGCATATACCCGTCCAGGGAACAGGACATTAATTACAATAGTATACGCAGTTTGGGGGTTAAGCAATTTGGTAATTTTACAGGAGATCCTGGGCTGCACCAGCAATGGGTCCACTTGAAGTTCAGCATAAGCATGAAAATTAAGACACTGAACAATAGTGATTCTCTAGATAGTGCTGAATGGTCATGGTTGCGGTTGGCAGGGAGTACTGCCAGGATATTTAATGAAAATGGGCTGAAGGTCACTTCATTTTTGTGCAGTACCTAGCGGCATGGAGGTAATCTTTTAGCATATTGAATGAAAGTTTGTTATCCACTAGCTAGTTCCATATAAGCATCTGATGTGCTATAGTGGCAGAGCAGGATCCTGGCACTATAAGGGCAATGTTGGCTGCATAAAGAATGCAACTGATATTGGGCCAATCTCACGGGAGGTTATTAATTTAAACAGCAAAAAGAAGATATCTGAATTTTGAGGAACACGCTTATTCATAGTATCAGACTGAAATTCTACCTCCCTCTTTAATTATAAATGTTTTGCTAGCAAGATAGTTTTTGAATCAGTGAGTGACATTGTCAGATAACCTGCATATGGTCAGATTCTAGAGTAGAAGAAGGTGGTCATCCATTTCATAAACACTTCTCAAATAAAAAGGCTACCAGAGAGTAGACCTGAATCCATGTTTTTGAACTTTGGTTGGTGATGGCAGTTAGGGTGCTGTGGCTGGGCTGAAAGCCATGCTGCTTTATAGTCAGAATATCATACTCTATAGTATAGTTTAAAACTTGTTCATATAGAAGTTTTTCAAGAATTATTTTTTAGGAAACGGAGATTGTCAGCAGAACTAAGGTCGTTAGTCAGGTAGATGTTGGGAGTTTGGAGAATGGGGTTATACAGGTGTGTTTAAAGGTGAATGCAAAGCTATTGTTAGTGATAAAAAGATTAAAGATATGAGCATCAGGCTTGCAGATGTACTGTTTGCCAAGATGAACTATAGGAGGATAAGTATAGTGGAATTCATGCTGGTAACTAATCTTAAGTTTCTCAAGCAGCTCTGTAACATGTTTACAAGTGATAGTTTTGAAGCAGAGTGTTGCGTAACTCAGGATTTTGTATGGAATAGCCAAGGGGAAAGAAGTCTGGGTATTTTGAAATGTAAGTGTACAAGAGGGTGGTGGGTTATCAGTATTTTCCGTTAGCTATTGTAGTATGTTCTGAACCACAAAACTAAGGATAAAAGTGCTTCAGGGAGCAAAACTCCAACCACCAAAAGTGTAAGAAGCACCAGCAGCTGATGTTAGTGGAAACGCCAAAAGTTTAATAGTTCGAAATAAACGAAAGGCACAACAATATCCACAAAAAGCTTAACTGTCTCACCGCGTTTTCATTCGAATGAACTTCTTCAAATGCATAACAAACTGATTAATTCCTTCCTTAAATATACATTTGAAAAGTATCCACCAATTAAAACACCACCTGAATCTATCTCATACATATAAATTACTTCTATTTAAAAAGGACTAACACACAAAGACAATTTCATTATGTTAAAAACGAGTAACATAATGTTTAATAATTACGTTTTTTTAAATATTATATACATCAGGTCACATAATGAGCGATGATTTTTTCAACAGTTTTTATATGTTTTTATATGTTACTCATTTTTAACATAATGAAATTGTCTTTTAAATAAAAGTAATTTATATGTATGAGATAGATTCAGGTGGTGTTTTGATTGGCGGATACTTTTTAAATTTATATTTAAGGATGGAATTAGTTAATCAATTTGTTATGCATCTGAAGAAGTTCATTCGAACAAAAAACACAGTGAGACAGTTAAGCGTTTTGTGGATATCATTGTGTTTTTCGTTTATTTGGAACTATTAAACTTTTGGTGTTTCCACTAACATTGGCTGCTGGTGCTTCTTACAGTTTTTATTGTAGTATGTTGTGAGTCAAAGACATTGTTTTAATATTTTAGGTAAAATGTTGCTAGTTGCAGCTAATTTAATTGTCTTTCAAAATCCCTTAGGATACTTTAGTGCAGACAGGTGGGCTTTCTTTCGGTACTTAGCCTTAGTAACCTTAGTTAGAACAAGTGGCGGCTGGTGACTTCAAATCAAAGGGGTGCTGCAGGAGATAGCTGAATGGGTGGGGTCAATGGGAAGGGGTGTGGCCAACTAGAAAGGGGAGGAGCTATGCTCAAAACCACAAAAACTAACTTTAATTAAATATGCTGCCCCGGGTGCCAAACCCTCATTATGAGAGTCCAATCAAGACAAACGAAGTATAAAAGAATAAAAATATTTCACTGCATTGGCTGCATGACAGCTTACTTAATATCTAGATGGAAACAAAAAGGTTGTGAGGCATGAAGAAATAAATTACTTTTTAAATACATTACTGGAATGCCAGTCAAAATCAAGTATAAGAAAAACAAGCAGCACTCAACTCAAACCGCTTCTTCTTGCACTGCAGTTCTAATTATAATTTATATTCAGCTTTATTAAAGTACCAAGTAACATGCTAAAAGTAGCAATCTTTGTGATGCCCTCACTTGTAAAAAATGTTTCTTATCCAAAAAAGACCTGCTGCCTGACAACTATCTACTTGTTTCATGGGGAAAACATGATCAAAGTAAAAAATGAAAAGCAAACAAGAAACAAGTTCGAGATACATTGCTTAAAGAATTACTGTACAGGTTATGGACCGCACATGAATGGCATTCTGTTTAGTTTACGGGTAAAGCCCTCAGAGATCACTGGAAGTCTCCAACAAGTGTAATGAGCTTCTTAAAATAATGTAATCCTGCTCTTTATTACAAATACTGTCATATGCATTTCAATACCCAACGCTTATACATTATCTAGTTAAGTATTCTCTGCATGGCAACAACAGAAAGGCTTTCAATGTTGGCAATTCTTTAACAGTATGCTTATTAAAGCTTACTTGCATGTTATGATCTCAGACAAGCTTACCTGATGGTCATTAAAGCATTGCTACTTAAAACACAGAGCAACAGGCACTTTCTGAGTAATAAGCATAAATTAACAGTACAAAAATATGACAGAAACAAGACCGTTCTGCAAAATCAAGAACAGATGAAAAGCCGCTGTAGTACTTGTGTCTACCTTGGATGGGGGGATACCCTGCACATTTACACCCTGCACATTTACACTGCATAACTGCTCCTTGCCTTGCTTGGACACATCCAGAGTCACTACATGGGGGAGTGGGGTGCAACAAGTATGTCACAATTTGAAATGTCTCTGGCTGACTGTGATGGCCCTGACACATTTGTCATACCTCTCAACCTCAGAGCAAGAAATCTGGACAAAGCCATACATAGAAGTGGGACAAAGGCCCAAAAATAAGGACAAGTTTTAAATATTGCTCTTATAAACTTAGAAAGATAATAGAATAGTAGGTCTTGCATTAGTATGAATTTTCTGAAGGATATGAAATCTGAAACTCAAATGTCTCATTATTTTCTAACTTCAGTCTTTAATGATTTACCACTAATTTGCCAAAAAAACCCCACAATTTTATGAATAATGGACCAAAAATGTGATGCAAAAATATAAAATAGCCACACAATACAGCTGGGAACATGTCAAAGAAGGGACACTTTTGTAATATTAGTACTGCTAACTTGAGCAGCTGACAAAATAAAAGAATCTACATGCATTTCTGAAATAAAAGTATCTATAACTCTGATTATTACAGTTATTTCTTAATTGTAAACCCTCCGTGTTTTCTTCCAAAATTGCTATTTTGCGGAGGGATTATTAGGGGAAGAGCAACATTCTGAGCCAAATTCGGGGACAGTTGAAAGGTTTGGCTATGCTTAATTCTATAAAGTAATTTATTTGCATGTACCTCTCAACCTGTTAATGCAATGAATCTGGACAAGGCCAAATATATTGGGGGAACATATAAACAGTACTAAAAATTTCTCTTGTATAAACTAAGACAGTTGATAGAATAACAGGTCTTACTTTCGCATGCATTTTTCTGAAGGTTATGAAGTCTGAAACTCAGTGTGTCATTATATAGTGACTTCATTCCTAAATGATTTTCCAGGAAACCAAATTTTATGAGAAACAAACCAAAAATAAGAAGCAAAAATCTATTCATTCTGTGAAAATCTGGACAGTTGGGAGGTATAGTTCAGCTGGGGCTGTCTGAGTTTTCCGCCCTTCCCCCTCACAAAATCATGGTCAAATGGAGCCCTCCCCCCTGCAGCCATTCCAATGATCCATTACTTGGCTATTTCACTCCATTTACCATAAACACTAATGTGCATACTGCTTTACTTCTACGATGATTTGGATTTCATTTGAAAGTTTTATTTTGCATTTTACAGCACAAACACTAAGGCAGCTGCTAAACAAAGCAATGCAGTCTCACAATGAAAACAGGCTTAGCATTAAAACTTCTCTGCCCTTGAAACTCACATTCAATGAAACAGCATTGAAACCCACATTCAAAGAAAATACATTTTGCCAGTGGCAGATAAAGATTAACTTTGGGCTGTTTTCAAATCATAGGCCCCTTGCACATGAAACATACATGTGCTCTTTGATACACCTTCCTGATTGTACTAAAGTATATTCCTTGTACAATACAGTACAGTTGTTAGATGGCATTTTAAATTTATTGTTTTGAACATTTTTCCAGTAAAGAATGAAACAAAATGCATGCACCAATGACAAAACTACCCAATTCAGAACATTTCCCATCATAAAAGTCTACTCAACCTTCTGCAGTCCACCAGTATCAGTAAATATGCATAATCTCTGAAGTAGTAAAAGTCATCTAAGTAATTCCACATTAAGGACATCTGTAACAATGAAGAGGTTGCTGCTAGCAAACAACTTTATATGTCATTGTTTATTCATCTACAAATAAAGTGCCTGTTGCCCTTGAGGAATAAATTGCCTATGTTGCATGCATTAAAAAAAATGTTAAGCTAGTAATATCGCAATAGGGACTGTATGGCAAACTGATAACAGGTTCATAGTTACTACTCTAGGTATCTTTGCCAAAAAGGACTGCAGCATCCACCCACTTTACAACACAGTACAGTATCAGCAATGCATCTATCTACTGTGGGAGTAGAACCCACAGCCTTCTGCATCAAAAGCAAGTACATTACCTGCTGTGCTATTAACAATGCAAGCAAACTCAGAATAAGCAGCACTAAAGTTTTGTTCCCCTGCAGTTTTCAGCTCCTTGTAAAATCTACTCAACATGCAGTTGTATCTCTGAACTTTGCAGCACAAGAAATCTGGAAAAAGCCGACATTTATTGGGGGGGGCACAAGCCCAAAAACCAGAGACACATTTTAAACATTGCTTGTATAATGTTGTAAAGTTGCTAGAATAAAATGCTGTGTTACCACCATACATTTCGCTGCCATGTCTTTAACCCAGGGGACCCTGTGCAAAATAGTCAGAGAAACATACCACTATGCCAAATCAGATGTTTTGTGAAAGACAGGAAGACGAACTTAAATGGCTACCATTTAGTGAATTCAGTTCTCACCATAGCTGTCAACCTCTTGGCACAAAACACCTGAACAAAGCCAATAATGGGGGAATACAGCCCCCAAACATATTCAGTGAATTCAGTTCTCACTATAGCTCTCAACCTCTTAGCAAAAAAACATGTCGACAAAGCCAGTAATGGGGGGAATAAAGCCCCCAAACATTCAATGAATTCAGTTCTCAGCATAGATAACTCTCAACCTTAGCACAAAATACCTGGACAAAGCCAATAATGGGGGGAATACAGTCCCAAAAATAGGGACAAATTTCAAATATCCATGTTATAAACTTAGACAACTGCTAGAGTAAACAGTTGTGTGTTACCATGTACTTTCTGAAGAATATGAAGTCTGAAATTCAAATGCCTGTTATTTTTAAACATTTAACCAAGAAACTAGTCTGACTTGGTTAGGAGTAGAACCCACAGCCTTCTGCATCAAAAGCAAGTACATTACCTGCTGTGCTATTAACAATGCAAGCAAACTCAGAATAAGCAGCACTAAAGTTTTGTTCCCCTGCAGCTTTCAGCTCCTTGTAAAATCTACTCAACACGCAGTTGTATCTCTGAACTTTGCAGCACAAGAAATCTGGAAAAAGCCGACATTTATTGGGGGGGGCACAAGCCCAAAAACCAGAGACACATTTTAAACATTGCTTGTATAATGTTGTAAAGTTGCTAGAATAAAATGCTGTGTTACCACCATACATTTCGCTGCCATGTCTTTAACCCAGGGGACCCTGTGCAAAATAGTCAGAGAAACATACCACTATGCCAAATCAGATGTTTTGTGAAAGACAGGAAGACGAACTTAAATGGCTACCATTTAGTGAATTCAGTTCTCACCATAGCTGTCAACCTCTTGGCACAAAACACCTGAACAAAGCCAATAATGGGGGAATACAGCCCCCAAACATATTCAGTGAATTCAGTTCTCACTATAGCTCTCAACCTCTTAGCAAAAAAACATGTCGACAAAGCCAGTAATGGGGGGAATAAAGCCCCCAAACATTCAATGAATTCAGTTCTCAGCATAGATAACTCTCAACCTTAGCACAAAATACCTGGACAAAGCCAATAATGGGGGGAATACAGTCCCAAAAATAGGGACAAATTTCAAATATCCATGTTATAAACTTAGACAACTGCTAGAGTAAACAGTTGTGTGTTACCATGTACTTTCTGAAGAATATGAAGTCTGAAATTCAAATGCCTGTTATTTTTAAACATTTAACCAAGAAACTAGTCTGACTTGGTTAGGAGTAGAACCCACAGCCTTCTGCATCAAAAGCAAGTACATTACCTGCTGTGCTATTAACAATGCAAGCAAACTCAGAATAAGCAGCACTAAAGTTTTGTTCCCCTGCAGCTTTCAGCTCCTTGTAAAATCTACTCAACACGCAGTTGTATCTCTGAACTTTGCAGCACAAGAAATCTGGAAAAAGCCGACATTTATTGGGGGGGGGCACAAGCCCAAAAACCAGAGACACATTTTAAACATTGCTTGTATAATGTTGTAAAGTTGCTAGAATAAAATGCTGTGTTACCACCATACATTTCGCTGCCATGTCTTTAACCCAGGGGACCCTGTGCAAAATAGTCAGAGAAACATACCACTATGCCAAATCAGATGTTTTGTGAAAGACAGGAAGACGAACTTAAATGGCTACCATTTAGTGAATTCAGTTCTCACCATAGCTGTCAACCTCTTGGCACAAAACACCTGAACAAAGCCAATAATGGGGGGAATACAGCCCCCAAACATATTCAGTGAATTCAGTTCTCACTATAGCTCTCAACCTCTTAGCAAAAAACATGTGGACAAAGCCAGTAATGGGGGGAATAAAGCCCCCAAACATTCAATGAATTCAGTTCTCACCATAGATAACTCTCAACCTTAGCACAAAATACCTGGACAAAGCCAATAATGGGGGAATACAGTCCCAAAAATAGGGACAAATTTCAAATATCCATGTTATAAACTTAGACAACTGCTAGAGTAAACAGTTGTGTGTTACCATGTACTTTCTGAAGAATATGAAGTCTGAAATTCAAATGCCTGTTATTTTTAAACATTTAACCAAGAAACTAGTCTGACTTGGAACAAAAGACCATTTTCAGCAGAGCAGGGAGAAATGCCAGAGACATCTTTGTAAGATGGGAAGGACATGCAGACACCACACAGAAGGCACCCCATCCAATAATCAAAACAGAGAACCTGTAGCTGTTAGGCAGCAATGCTACCAGTGCACCACTGCACTAAAGACTTTGCAAGGAAAAATGTAGATACAGAAACCACAGATTTTATGATGAACAGAACAAATATGAAGCAAAAATCTGCAATTTATTTTAGAAATGGTGGTGGATAGGGAATTCAGGTCCTTGCCACCTGCATCCAAGGTACAGGGTTCAAGCCTGAGTATCTCTACCCACCACCATTTGTTCTCTCAAGCCAGCAGTATATAGTAACTGGGTCATTACGCACACACCTTTAACTGAAACATGACTAAGCCTTAGGTTAGAACATGCAACAGTAAATGCATTCACAGACTGTTATAGGTGGCTTTACAAGCAGGAGAAAAGCCAAGAGTGAGCGGTTATAAAACAGTCTTCAACCCCACCCACTAAAGAGTTAATAAGGGCTACAGTCTCAGTAGTGATCATAATATGGACAGCAGCAGGGTCATAATATTGTCAAATATCAGTGATAGCAACCATTACTGGTCTGGTGTCTCATATGACTAATGAACTGACATAAAACAAATGGACAGAACTCCTTCCTTAATGAGAAATCACAATAGCTTACACTGGCTATCAGCATGCATATTGTTGCATCTGATGAAACACTGAGAGAGATACAGAGACACCCAATGTATTGGATATCTGAAGTGTGTTATGCTCTCCGTAACCTAGCTGTAAGATGTTACCACTTTATATTATGAGAAATGCTCTTGTCGTGCTGCGATCTTCCTTACTTTTTACAGTTGCTGTTATGGGTCATCCAGCTTTTGTGGTTGTTAATTTATTGTTGTTATGGGTCATCCAACTTTTATGGTTGTTAATTTATTGTTGTTATGGGTCATCCAGTTTTTGTGGTTGTTAATTTATTGTTGTTATGGGTCATCCAGCTTTTGTGGTTGTTAATTTTTAAATAAAACTAAGTGCTAAACATTTTTCAAAAATACATACACATTATTTGTGTTTGCATTATCTTTACTCTGTGTCTTTCCTACTCTTTTTTAACCTTAAGTAACTATATGTACTATAAACCTTAGTATGGCTACCGTACAGCAGTGAGACATAAGCACATTAAGTACATAACTGAACAGCCTGCCTCTCCTGCTCAGAAGAATGGTGCCCTGACTGTGACCCATGCAAAAGGGTTCTAGCACTGGAAAAGGGAGGTGGGGATGGATAGAAGAATGAATGGGAATAACCCGTTACTACCCCCTCCCCGGGGATGGGAAGGGTTGGATGCACTTGAGCTGCACTGCGATTGTGTGATTTCCCTGGTAGAGATACAGAAAAATCACCTCCCATGTTTCATGCTTTTGGGGTTGGTTGTAAGAGGTTAATACCCCCATATGAAAGTGAGGGGGCCATTCACATTCAGCCTATTGCACATTTCCTTCCTTTGTGCCCACTCTTTATGTGTACCTCTAGGAGCTGTTGTCTGATTTCTTTGAACCTCTCTTTTGTATACTCAGTAATTACGTTTCTTTTTTCCTTTACATTTATTAACTACGAAGTGTATAAGTTTAACAACCATGTATGTGTTCCTGATTCTTTGATAACTACTAACTGATAATATTCTTTTTAGATTAATTCTAAGACAAATATGTCTTTGCCACCCCATGATATTGCTTTTCTCTATTCTGTTGTCTAGGTAACTTGTTAAATGTTTGCCTTTTCTTTGAGAGACTGAGATTAAGAAGACAAGTATGAATCTGAATGCCTGAGAAGGGTATATGATAAAAAAACAAGACTTTTTGTAGAAATTAGCAAATCTCTGACTCAATCTTTAGTTTTTACACTCTGTCTCTACATTTTTCTCATTCTTCTCTTTCTTTCTTTTTACTTATTTAATCTCTTTACTGAGGTACGATAACTAGTTAATAAATGCTGACACAGTTAAAAAGTAAGAAGTAACCCTTCCAGATGTGTGCAAACACACACACACACACACACACACACACACACACACACACACACACACACACACACACACACACACACACACACACACACACTAGATCAGCGACCACCTCCTACCAGCCCAGGTAAGCGATCAGCCCACACACACACAACAACTAGATCAGCGACCACCTCCTACCAGCCCAGGTAAGCGATCAGCCCACACACACACAACAACTAGATCAGCGACCACCTCCTACCAGCCCAGGTAAGCGATCATCCCACACACAACAACTAGATCAGCAACCAGCCCAGGTAAGCGATCAGCCCAAACGAGAACACCAGCGATCAGCTCCTTCAGCCCAAATGAGAACACCAGTGAAGCAATCAGCGGCCCGGTACTCACCAGCCCAAGTAAGCAATCAGCTCCTTCATCCCAGAAGATCAGTGACCCGGTACTCACCAGTCCAAGTAAGCAATCACCTCCTTAAGATCAGCGACCCGGTACTCACCAGCCCAAGTAAGCGATCAGCTCCTTCATCCCAGAAGATCAGCACACGAAGCAATCCACACACACTCTTTGCTCCTGACTGAAGCCCGCGCACTGTCTCACAAGTCCTGCGAGAGCAGCTCAGTCCTCTCATTGGCTCTGACTGTGGCTGAAGCAGTCCGGAGCTCCTCTGTGTGGTGCGGTCGTCACTGCACTGAATCTTGGTATCTCACAGCAATGATTGCTGAGTACCTGTTTGTCCCTATCCGGACTGCTGGTAAGGCAGTCAGGATCGGGGCTTGTGAATTTTGTGTTTAACAGATTTTTTTTGTTTTTTTCTAGGTGGGAGGGCTGCAGTCCAGCAGTCCGATAGGACGAGCCGCCCCTGGTTAGAACTCTCACCTTTGTTCAGCATATTCAGCATTAAATGTGTGAGTCAAGATTCTGTTGGTCTGTTTTCCAGGCTTTCCATGTTTTGCCTCTGCTTTTTTATCTTTGTCCAAATTACTGAGCTGACTCTTTCTATAATCCATATGCAGTTACATGCATTGATAGCATATTTGAGTATGACTGTAGTTTCTTTTTTTATTAAACCCATTGCTCCTACCACTATTGAAACTGTCTGAGTATTTTTTTTCCACATTGTTCTCATTTCTGCCAGCAAATCCTGATATTTTATAACTTTGTGTCTCTCTGTACATAAGACACTGTAATCACTAGGTATGGCAGTTTCAATGTTGTATGCTAGTTGTGTCTTTTTTTCATGAACTGTTATATCTGGTTTTCTCGCATCTATGTTTTGAACTCTCCGTCATGGTTGATCCCATGTGATGTACAAGTCATCATTCTCTATAATGTGTTGTGGTTCGTGCTTCCAGTGCTTCTCAGCTACTTCTATGTTGAAGTGTTTGTGCAATCCCTATCGCAACAGCCTTGCCACATTTTTCTACCTTTCATTGTACAGGCCATCTGCCATGAGTGTATCTCACCCAGTAAGAAGATGTGCATTTGTTTCAAATTCATTTTTTTATAGAACCTACAGTTATCTGTTGTTCCCACATGTTCAATGGACTTTGCAAGACAGAGTGTATGTAGTTCACTATCCTGGGCTGTCATTATTAACTTTCATCTTTTAATTTTAACTCACCTGTTATTAACCATTCCTGCATCAAATACTGATGAACATGAGGTTGTTCTAGGAGATCTACTTAGGTTCATAAGTTCATCGGTCTTTACTAGGCTAATGACCACAAGGGTGTTTTTAAGCCTAACCATGCACACCAAATATCTGACAAGTTCTGCTACCCTCGATAAGTGTAACCATGGGCCTGGGAGATGAACCATTTACAGGTTACCGGTTTGCATCAGAGACATAGGTGCCAAACCAGGGATGAATTTCTGGTTTCCCATCCAATTGTCCAAGTTGCACTTATTGGGTTAGGAAGGAACTCTGTTTCACATGGATGAGGAGCCTGTTCCATAGATGGGGCAGTCTCTGGAATAGATACCTCTCTCTCTACCAGGTCCTATTTATATCACAGGTAAGGTTTAAGTCTTTGGAATGGGTAATTCTGGTGCTGTTTGTTTTGTGGATCTGCAGGAGGGCCATCAGAGTGGAGTCTGACAATGCCCTATATGCCAGGCACAGATCTCCCCTCAAAAGCCTGTAGGAGACAGAATACAGGGATAGTGCATTGAACATACACACTGCATAGGACATATTACTTACATCCTGTATTCTTTTAGTCAGGAACCTCTGTGGACTTGTCACTATATTTATGGCTTTTTCATATTTATTTCCTTCTCGTTTGATACTTCTCTTTATATTCTTTCAGTTATTTTTTTCTCATTTTTTTGGTATTTTTGGCATATTCAGATGCTGTCTGATTTTCAACTACCTCTGGTTTAGCTTCCATTCTCACTTGACACTGGAATGCTTCTGCTAAACTAAACAGAGAGGTTATTTTGGACTTCCTCTCCTCTTGTAAAACTTTTTCTATGTCTGGATCTGTTGAGGTCAGCAGTCCTACAACTGCAGATCTACGCATGTAATCAATTTTGAGGAGGCCCATACCTCCTTCAGATAGAGGAATATATAATCTTGGTATACGCTGAATTTTCTATATCATTTTTTTTTTGTTTTCCTATCCTAATGATCCAATACCTTTTAGGGCCAGTCAGTCACACCAAAACTGTAAGTTAGAACAGGAAGTGCAAATTGGTTTATAGCTTGAACTTTATTAAAAGATGTCAAGGTTGTTTTCAATATTAGTTTTAGTCTTCTGAAATATTTCTTACTGAGTTTTGTTCACATTTGTTCATTTTTCATTGTCTATCCTACGTCACCATCACATATGTTTATGCGCTCCCTCCTGCTCAAGTTCCTTTATATTACATTCCTGTCCCAGACTGATATTTTCTTGGTGCTACAGCTTTCCTGCTTTAAAGGTTCCTTTTGCACATTTACCAAAATCAAATGACATTATTATATTCATAGGTTAGTACTAGGCTAAGTACCCTTGCGAGCTATTGTAAGCCTAGCCAATTATCCCTTGTGAGACTCAAACCCTGCACCTTGTGTTTGTAAGGCAAACACCTTAACTATTAGGCCACCCTCCAAAGGTCAAAACCCACTTGTTGCTAAGGCTACATGCATTCATGAAACCTTTGGATGAGTTCTTTGCATTGTTTGTCTGTGGTGCTGGACTGGATTCAATGTCTCCAGCTAGAATAAGTACACAGAAGACAACTGCATATAAATTGCGCTGTTGGCGAGACATCATTGGAAGTGACTGTGGTGAATGCAGGGATACAGTATTTGTAAATTATGATTGTTATTAAAGAATGAAGACAGTGAGAGTTATCAAAATACCATTCCAGTAATGTAATTGCAGCTTTGTCACCTATGAGATGATTAATGCTGTGAGTAATTCTGTCTGCAAAGTAATGAGGACTGAAGTTAAGGAGTGTGTAAAAATAAATGTGTTATCTTACTAATGTTTCCCAATCCTTTCAAAAATATAGTCAATTTCATTTTTAAATTTAGTTCATTTTAAGTAAACCACCATTTTTATCTGGCTGCAGTTGATCCCATTGAGTCATTTGCCTACATATATAAGCATCATTACCCCTTTTTCCTGAAACTTCTGTTAGATTGCAATTAAAATCACATATCATATTTATATCTATTTTGGCAATATATTTTTAATAACAATTCTCTTTTTCCTACTTTGTGTATAAGCATAAATCTCAATTATTCTTTGCAGTTTTTTCATCTGTTATATCACACAACACATGCCTATCCAGTCTAAGCATTATAAAATCTATATTCTCTACATCTTCTTTTTTAATAAAATAGCAACTCCTGAATGTAACTTTTCAGCAAAACTCCATTTTATTTCCATGTAACTTCTGCTTGACTTCTATGTAAATTATCTTGAAACCTAACATGTTGCAAACATATTACATCTCATTTCTGTAACCGACACCAAGAGAAAACACGTAATCTATCTTGTTTCATTGATTTCACTGTTCACATTCAGTGTTATAGCTCTAATCCTAGCCATTTCCTTTCTTTGTAAGTTTTTTGTAGTCATTTTGTTTTTGTTTTCTAAACTCTTTTCCTAGTGGGTCCCTTTTTCCCATCTCCTTCTTCCTGTTTTAGATTTCACATTTGTTTTGTACTTCAGCATTATTCACAACTTTATCTCCTTTCATTTCATCTTAAACAGCTGCATCTATTTCTTCCTTTGAATTTGAACATTTACATACTTCTCACTTTCTGAATCAATACCACTATCTTTATTTTGAGTTACAATATTGCTTTCTTCATAGACATTGTCATGTACTAACCCACAACTAAACCATAAGTGGTCATTACCACATTTCCTGCATTATAGTTTACAATTGCTTTTCCATATCCAAACTGAAAGCATCTTTGTTTAGAACATTCACTTATTAACTGTTCCGTGACCCACAATGAAAACAAGTTTGTTGCTCATCTTCCCAGTATCTAAGCATATCCCTCTTATGGTTAGTGATTAAAACATTTCATATGTGCATTGCCTTAATGTTTTTACTGTCCCAATACACTGTTAGCTCCCTACCAATATATCTAAAATATGATGATAATTGTTTTATTTTAGTTAGTTTTGTCTCTGCACATTTGCCAACTTGTTCTGGGGTCATAACTGAAAGTGTTCAGTAGACAACTTTTCAAAAGAATAAATAAAAAAATTAAAATTAAAAAAAATAAATCATTCCATTGTCTTTGTACATCCAGTTTTTCTAATTCCAAAAACCTGTTTATGTTTTTCTTCAAAGTACAGGCCTCATTCATTTTCAATCATTTCTACAATTCTGAACTTTACTTTAAGTTTTTTTTTTTTTTTGCATCACATTTGTGCCTTTAGCCATATATCCATTACATGCTGAACAAAATCATTTAGTTGTTGGTGGTGTGGAGATGAGCGCAGATGAAGGTAGTGAACGCTGTTTGAAATGTTTGTATTACAATCAAGGAAGTGAATCTATTTAGTATATTTGTTAAGAATGAGAGTTCTTAATGAGTACTGTATTTGAGTTATAGTGCAATAATAATACATAATGCGAATGTTGTATTGAAGTATAGGTATGTTAGGAAAGTGTATGCATTGTGAGGAAAACTTTTTAAATGTCTTCGGGTTTTGATTTCTGTCTTTTTGAGCTAAACATGTTTTAAAATGAATGTAAGTAACGATTAATAGATGTTTAATGATTTATATTGTTGGAGTTGCTATTTCTATATGCTGAGTATAGATTATGTGTTAACACTGAGTTAGTTAGTTGTAGTGTCTTTATTAGATGAACTGTGTTTTTAACATAGTTATACAGGAAGTGATGTTTTACTTGAAGCAAAGTGATTGGTTATCATTATTTTAAATGCTATGTACTCAGTTCACTAAGAGGTCTGATGAAACTAATGTGAAAGCGCTTACCAACTGAGTGCACTATTAAACTATTCTTTTATGTGGAAGTATTTGAGTTGTTTCATTGATGCAAGCCATTGCTTACGTTTTTTGAAAAGATTTGCATGGTTGCTGTTGCTGTGTTATTTTATTTTGTTGGGATATTTGTTACTTTTTACAGCGCAACATTTACCTTGTGGAGGGTTGTTGTCTTCTTACTGATTTTATAATCATTGTTTAGAAGTGATATGGGTCTGCATGAAGAATAGAGTTGAGGAAGTTTTATTTTCTTTTAGCATAAGAGAGATTAGTGAATATTTCCATGAGCTGGGAATTATCTCATGTGTATGAATCTCTATAATGGTTTTATGGAAAAGTGAGATAATAGATGGAGAGAATCGTTTATATATTTCTATTAGTACTCCATCTTTACATGTGGCTTTCTTACATTTAAATTGTCTGATATTGTCTGGAATCTCTTTAAAACTAATCTCCTAATGTAAATTTTCTTTTAGTTCAGAGGGCATCTTTTTTAACAAGTTGACAAATCAAGATCTAGATTTGGGACTTCTTTTTTTTTGGATTTGTGATTTAGCGATATGTGATGATTTCTGAAAACATCGTGTATGACTTTTTTTTTAATATCTTTTATTTCTGAGATATTATTGTTTTTTATAGTTCTTTGCCTCTTTTAGTTAACTTGTACATATTTTAGAGAGACCGTATAACAGGCTACTTTAATTTTTCCAAGGCTATGACTGTTTTATGTGATAATATATATTTTATTTAGCTGTCCTACTGTTCTTACAATAGACTTAAGATTTGTTTTATATTTAGCTTTTGTCTCTTGATACTGTAATTGTATGCCTGATAGTTCTGATTCCCATTATTTTGTTTTCTGCTTATACCAAACTAGTATTTTACAAAAAATATAAGATTTAAAGAGTCCCAGACCATAACTATTTCACCTCCATCAGTGTTATTTGTTCCCAAGTATCGACTCAGTTAAGAAAGAAGACAGGGTTTGATTTTTTTTAATTTTGTTGTATAATCAGGTATTCTGGTTAAATGAGGCAATTTTTTGAAGAATGTATGGAATTTTAGAACATGGGTATTGTGATTGGAAATAGGACAGGGTATGGTATCGAATGTGGATATATTTGAAATTATGTCTTGAGATACAGGCATTCTGTCAACTCTCATTTGTGTACCATATTTATAGGACTGATGACTAAAGAGTAAAGATTGGAAGCCTCTCAGAGTGATTGTATCTTTTAAGTTAAGGCCTTCAATACAGTTTTTAGCACTTTTGCAGTTGTTTTCTTTTATTACAACAATCTGAATTGTCTAATTAACAATTTTTGTCACCTCCTATTATTAAAGTGCCTTTATATTGATTAGGATTAATGTCTATGTGCTTTTTAGCTAAATTTTATCCTATCCCAGGAAACCAATACACATTTACTAGAGACAGTAGTCTGTTATTATGTTTTATAACAACAAGAGTAAGAGGCCACCCTGGTTCTCATATTTGTAAATGATCTGTGGTGGGATAGAATTTTTTCCCATAAAATCATCACTCCTCTTTTCTTGCTTTTAAATGGTGACGGTGCCAAAATTGAATAATTAATAGGATTTCACACATTATTATCTACATAAGTAAAGCCTATTTCCTGGAGGGATATAACTTGAGCCTTGTTTGCTATTAAATAATGAACAGGATAGATATTTTCCTTGGATTATTTAAACCGCTGATATTCAAAGATAACAGAGTTAAGTCCATCTATAAAATATGTTAAGACAGCATTATAATCAACTACATAAGTCAATCTAATTAAATATTGTATAATTACACCTTCTGTAATTATTTGCATAGTTAAAATCAATATTTCAGCCATGATAAAAGCAAAAAAGAAAAATAGTAATAAACTGAAGAGAATAATTCTGTTAAATATAGGACATTCACAAAATTCCTAACTTAGTGAATGTTAGATCCACTACACTACCCTTCCCTATCTAATTAGCCTAGAGCTAATCAATGAATAGATAATAAGATTATTTATTTATTTTTAAATTTATTTTATATTTGTTAACCGGGCATATTCACAAACATATATCTTTCCCTTTATTGTTCTTCTCTTTCCTTTGACTCCTTCACTGTCCATTCCTTTTACTCTTTTTTTATTCTTTCATTTCCCTTTATCTTTCTAATGTTTTTTCAGAATCTCTTCTATTTATTTCATTTTTTCATTTCTCTTTCTTAGCCTTCCATTTTCCTTCTCACATCCTTCACTTTAAAACATGTACATTCCTCCTATCCAGCACCATAATAAATTATCATGAATGAAAACATATACCCAACATGGAACCCTTCCACTTTTTGGCTGCCTTGAAACAACATGCTGTGTGAAATGTAGATGTATATAATTAGGCTAAAGAAAGGCACTCTCCAACCTGTGCAGCATTTTCAGCCCAAGATGATGAGAAAAACACAAACCCTTCTCTGCCAAACACATATCAGTTCAATATGTCACCAACATAACACAACTGCAAAGGGAAGCACACATGCACTCCAAACACATGAGTAAAATCTCTCTTGCCATCAAAACATGAAGCAAGCTTTGGTTCATTGAATCCACTGCAAATATCACTACATGAAAGTAATAATCATCACATAATGCCAGCCAGAGCAAAAAGTGACTGCCAGCAAACCAATTCCACAAGTGCTACACATTTCCCCAACTGCTACAAGATATGATAAAATAAGCACCACAACAGAGCCTATGGAGCTATTACCATTTGTCAGTTTATGGTAGGAAATGATTTTATTAATGTCAGAAGTAATCTGGTTAGTGAGAGATACCTGAATGAGAATGAAATATGGTAACAACTTTTACAAACAAGTATAGGAAGTGATGAAATTTGAGTCACTCGTGCCATCAGATGAGACTGAATCAGGTAAGCTTAGAATTATTAGAATACTAATTAGATCAGCTTGCACTAAACACAGTAAACACAGAGCGCCAATGGATAGGGAAATACCTTTGAGGTATGCTTTCTTAAGTGAAGGCAAACCAGTGCATTTCATCATCCTCAAATGAAACATTGCAATGCAACAACAACCAATGACACACACCAACCTCCAAGCCCATTTTCCCATTCCCAGCACAACTAAAAGGTCTGTTATCAGATAATTGTACACATACACATACACACACACACACACACACACACACACACACACACACACACACACACACACACACACACACACACACACACATATTATTTATGGTTAAGGACTTTAAGGAGTTGAGATCAAAGAGATTATTGACATGTATCATGCATTTGCATAACATACTACCAAAATGACCTTTCAGTTAAACATAATTGAATGTTTAGTACTTAAGAGAATTCAATTAAGAAGTACAAAAAAAAGAAAAAAAAACATTATAAATCAAATTGAGAGGAGAGCCACAAGACATATGTTATATTTAAAACAATTTCCTGTATGATAAGAATGGACATAGTTTTAGTTTATTTAATGAGAACATATATATATATATATATATATATATATATATATATATATATATATACTATATATATATATATATATATATATATATATATATATATATATATATATATATAAATTATATATACTCCATTTTCTCACAATTTTTCCATTCATTTTCTTCCAATATTCCCTTTGCTTACTGCTTAAAATTGAATGAGAGCTATGGAGAGTCAATGTTAATGATGAAAAATGCCCTTTTCCTGAGAGATGGCATTCTACGTAGTCTTAGTGGTGTTGTTTGTCATTATATAGCGTGTGTTTGTGTGTGTGTGTGTGTGTGTGTGTGTGTGTGTGTGTGTGTGTGTGTGTGTGTGTGTACGTATGTGCATGTGTACATGTGTGTGAAACCAGGAGTTCTTCTCAGCTGATCTTTTTAAGTTGCGGAAAGTCCAGTCCATATCTTCAGTAGTTGGTAAAACATTATCATTCTTTATGAAGGAAGAGGCTTCTAAATTGTTGAAAATTATAATAACATTTCATAGATGAGTTTTTTGTTTGTTTTTTATTTTAAAGGGGAAAATTATTTGAGATTTCATCCTTTTTTATTTGCTTGTTTTTTCAAGAGGCCAGCATTTTTTCCTCATTTCTATGTTTTTAGCTGAATAATCGTTATCAAATCTTATGTTGTTTTGATTTTTTCCCAAGCTGTTTTAAGATTCAAGTTTTTATCAATGAAAAAAGGGTTTTATTACTATGGCTCTTGAATGAGTTGTTTAAGTAGAAGACATGGGTTTATCTATAGCTCTGTGTGCTCTTTCAGTGCCATAGGAAAGTCCTTTCTGCAAGTTTAATAATTTTGGAATCTAAGAAGAGAGAAAAGTAAGTGGGTCATCTCTTTTTTTTTCTGGGTAAACTGAATATTCTTAAGTTGCTTCTCCTTTCTCTGTTTTCAAGGCTGTCTATTTGGTTTAATAACCACTTGTTTTGTTTTAATAAAAAATCTGTTTGAGTTTCTTTCTCCTTTAATCTTCCCTCTGTGTCATTTACAGCATTCTCAAGGTCAGATTTTAGTTTGGTGCCATTGGAACATTTTTTTTTTTAAATGTCAATTTGTTTTAAGCAGTTCTACTTAAAATGTTCTAAGTTCTCCTGAAAACCAACTATTCTCAGAAATATTTCCTGAAATGTTGTTGTCACCAGATTCTTATCCTTCCATAGAGAAGAGTCAAAGTGAGACTGCTAAGAATTGCTCATTTTTCTTCCAGCCAATAAGTATCTAAATGATTCTGACAGAAAATACTTAATGAAACTTCCCAAAATTCAGAGGAAGCAAGCTTTCACTGTTATAAAATAGTGTGTGCAGTAAATTTCCTTAGAAGCAAATATGTCCCTGTCTAGTTCTTGCCTAGTTTGATTTTACTCATGAGGCTAAGAAATTGCTGTTTTTACTTGGCCATCTAGACTCCATTTAATGACATTTTCTGAGATTGTGGTATTGTTCATTATTTGTCTTAACACTTCAGCATGTTGTGCTGTGGGAACTCATAAACTGACTTGGTACAATAAGTAGCCATCAGGTCCAGATGGTTAATATCTGATTGTGTAGCAATTATACATGTGATCTCTTGTATGTGCTCCAGTGATTATAACATCCATCCTGGACATACCTGATAACAGTCTGAAACCTGTAGTCACTTTTTAAAGCTTGCTTTAACTATTACAATCTAATAACCACTGGTCTTACAGCCATTATGCTGGGTACATAGATAACAACTTCTTTAATTTCTGATTGTAGTTTCTCACGTATAACATTTCTGGATAACATGTCAGCCATAAATATTATAAGTGGTGATAGCAGATATGAAATTAAAGAACACATCCTTCATCCTTCATAGAAGGAAAGCTATGGGAACTCAAAATAAGATTTTAAAGAGCAAAGTTATTGAATTGCCAACAAAGGTCCATTTAGTCAAAGCTGTTTTTTTTTCACTAGAAATGACATATAGCTGTTACATCTGGTCTTTAGATAAAGCTGTGCACTGAAAAAAATCAATGCTTTTGACGTGTGGTTTAATAATTCCTTGGACTGCAAGAAAATCACGTTGTCAATATTGAACTAAATAATCCCAGACTGGGAACTGGATAATCTGATAATATAATTAAAACTGAAATACTTTGGCCATGTATGCAAACTAGGAAAAAACAAAGGCAAAAGAAGAAGGGGGCAGCAAAGGTTAAGACGGATACACAACAAAACTGAAATAATGAATATCAATTTGCAACAGAAGATGATGACAGTCAAGCTTAATATGCTAAAGTCAGACTTTTTACTAAAAAACTAAACACTAAGAACAATAACAAATTAATTCAATACAGAAGATAGAATAAGCTCACATAGTGTAGTTCTTCTTTATATTCTAGAAGCTTCTGTCACCTTACTTTCTCACTTGTTGTTCATTGAAGAAGTTGTATTCTAGGGCATGTGGCCAAATTGGCAATCAGTTAGTAGCACAGGAATTTTGTTCTGTTTCTCCTATACTTTTTGACAGGATTAAATTGTCATTTTCATCAAAAATCTTT
The DNA here is from genome assembly GCF_019279795.1 of Protopterus annectens. Classification (NCBI taxonomy): domain Eukaryota; kingdom Metazoa; phylum Chordata; order Ceratodontiformes; family Protopteridae; genus Protopterus; species Protopterus annectens. Next base: position 897,221,594 of record NC_056729.1, read on the forward strand.
CAAATAAGATAGACTATCATGTTGGAAACTTCTTGGGACATTTTGGTTGAAAAAGATAATTTACATTTCAAATATTTTCCTGTTCAAAACTTCAGGATAAAGATTTACCAAAGGTAGATGAGCCACTCTAAGGTAGTTTCAAAAGAAAATTCAGTGAGGAAAGAGTTGCATTCTATTGTAGTATAAAAGACCTATCCTTAAAACTAGATAAAATGGACTGAAAGTTGACATAACAAAAGACGATTGTACCAAGCAGATTGAATTAATCAAGGAAGTAGTGAAACAGCAGAAATTCCAGATATCTGCTATGGGGATTCTATCACTGACATAGACAGCAGACTTACAGAAGGAAAACATAACATTGATATTATTCTTCAACAAAACAACAAGTTCTTGGAAAAAATTGATGACCTGAAGAAGAGGGTGAGGAGGAAAAACATCCTGATTTATGGATTCCCTTAGCAACTAGAAGGAAACAGCATGATAAACTTCTTATCCACTTGGATCCCTAAAACATTAAACCTTCCTGAAGCCCTGTCATTTTGCATAGAGGAATCTCATAGATCTTTTCCTGTAGTGACACCAAGCAAACAAACAAAAAAAAAAACCTTTCAAATCCAAGATCTCTAATAGTCAAATGTATTTCTTGTCAAGACAGGGATCTAGGTTTGAAAACAACCTGGTTTGTTTCACCCATAAAACTTGGTATTCTTTCATTAGTTTTGCTATTGACTATTCCTCTCTGGTGGTTTTGAAAAGAAATGCTTGTATTCCTCTGTTAGAATCACTGAAGAAAGCCAGAATCAAAACTCACGTAATCTACCCTGAAAAAATAAGATTATTCTTGCCAGAGGGGAGGGGAAAACATCTTTTTCCTTACAAGATGCAGTTTCAGAAAAATAAATTGCTTAATTCTACTGATGTTATGGACCTGAGTGTATCTTTAAAAGGACAGGCTACAAGGAATGATTGGTCAGTTAAAGACAAGAAAAAAAAAAAGCTTAGAGACAAATAAAACTACCTGTTATTTGTACTTTATTTGTCTTAAAATAAGCTGTTTCTGAAAGATCTTTCAAATGAAATCACCTGAAGATAATACTTTTTCTATTTTCATTACATTAATTTCAGTTTACAAGTATTAGTTTCCCTGCTACTGTAATATTGCAGATTATCACTTGGATTAAAGTATATAATAATAAGCTTATTCTAACTAAACTATTATGAATCTAAAGGGAAATGCCATATTCAAACAGTTTTATTTTTTTTATTTTTTATTCCCTTTCTTTTTTTTTTCTGTCCTCTCACCATTTCCTTTTCAACAATAATTTAGTAACTGAGTAACTTTAATAGTTTGACTGTTGGGAAATGTATGTGTGTAGAAGGGAATGATAAAACGTTTTACTGTTTTAATTTTTAATATTTAACACATTATTTACATATAGTGTTAATGACAATTGGGGGTACAGTTAAAATGTGTGCACTGATGTGTTTTTAATCCCCTTTTTTCTAGTTATGTTATTAAGGTTGCATAACTTCCCTCTGCTTATTTGATGTTAAAAAAAGCTTTCAGTTAAAATTTGGCTTGTAGAATGTGTCCATGAGCCTTCTGTGCTTAATGACTTTCTTTTCAGTCTATTTTCCCACCTATTTACTTCAGAAGAGTTTAGAGAATGTTTTCAGCTTGCCCCAAGCTTCTGTGTGTCTATGCTTCACTCTGAATCCTTCCTGGTCAGTTCCAGAGTCAGAAACGAAGTTCAGTGTGATCTTTATCCCTCAGAAACAGGAAGCTTATAGAACACAGAAAAGGATTGCTAAAACAGTTTTTTTAATGCTCTAGCTTTTATAATATTCCCCAGTATTAAAAGCAAACTGTAAGTAGTGCAATTTAATATAATAGTAATTAATTAGACTTCTGAATGGCTTATTTTAGCTGTATACACCTGGAATATCTGTTTAATTATTGAAGGGTGGAATAAGTGAAATGATTCACAAATGATACTCATATGATATGGGACACATAAAGGTATGCTCGTTAAATGTCAAGCATAATACACAAATGTACAGTTAATAGTTGAGTGGAAATTTATGTTAAAATGTTTTCAACATTTCTACTGTGTGCCCTGTTCCCTCTGTAGCAGGTACACTGTTTTTAATGTAATTTTGAAGTTTTTAATAAGTATTCTTCCTAGTTGAAGCATATGCTCATACTAGCTAATGCTGTAGCATTATTTTATTAGTCAGAAGACCCAGATATGTGTTTTACAGTAAACTTTCAGATAACCAGCACCCATGGGGATTGGTAGATGCCAGATAAGTGTAGTTTCTGGTTGCTTGAGAGTAACTATTAAAACTGTACCTGATAAATAATGTACCCTATACCATACCATACCATAAACACTTTATTGATTTGATTTTAATATTGAAATATAGTAAATAAACACCTGGCTATAATAATAATATTGTAAATTTATATTTGCACTAGAAAGTGTGCCATGTGGAATGGTTTTCAGTGGCACTCTGAGTGGATTGGAATTTAATGAATTAGAGAGAGAGAGAGAGAGAGAGAGAGAGAGTGAGAGAGAGTGAATGCACGTATGAAAGCAGAAGTGACTTTGTGTGAGAGATAAAAGAGATGTATGAAAGCAGAAGATAGTGTGTGTTTGAGAGATCGAAATTACAACACCTCAAATCCACAGGCAGCAATGTTTAATGAACAGAAACCAGTACAAATAAAATAAACGCACTAGTCACAATACCAAACAAAAGAATGTATTAACGTTCTCTGTATTGTCGTTTTCGTCATCAACTTCATCAGATAGCTGTTAGCTTTCATTCATCCCCTTATTTATAGGGCTACCAATTAATTCCTCTCCAATGAAATAAACAATTCAATTACATAAATATCCTAGTGTGTTTCGATAAAAATTTAAATATGAATAAAAATTGTGTCACTCTATTTGATATATAATATTAAAATAACTACAAACACAAATATTTAGTACAAATTATATATTTAAAAATATATACATATATAAAATATGTAAAAATATATATATTAAAAATATAAATTTGTAAAATTGAACACAATTGCTCCCTCTAGTGACTTGTATGGACCTGTTTTCTCAAAAAACAGATCCATTATACCAAAACATACTCAAAATGCATGTTATAATGTAATATAAAATAAAAAACTTCTCATAATGATTTTAAAAGAAATGAATAGTAAAAATGTTTTCAAAGTTTAGCAGATCTCAATTTTAGTACTGGACCCAGGGAAATCATATCGTTCAAACCTGGGAACCTAGTGGACTCTAGTACAATTTGCCAAAATAATTCTCTATATTCCACCCGGGTTTCCCACATTCCTCCCCTAGGGTCAAATTCCACTACCTCTAACACAAAAAACTGGAATTTAGCTTCTTTACATGTTTTGGTGTGTTTGTATAATGCATTAATATCCTTCTTAGTCCTGATGTCATATAGATGTTCATAAATTCTTTGTTTTAACTTCCTTTCACTTTTGCCAACATAAAAGGAATCACATTCTTTGCATACCGATAAATATATTATTCCTTTCGTATTACAATTAATGTATGCATTCAAATGGAGTTTCCTTTTTCTAGCTTTTAGGTAATAACAGTCACCAATTATTAAATGGGTACAAACATTACATGCTCCACATTTAAACAGTCCTCTTTTATTTTGTATCCCCTTATTCATACCAACATTCTTTGAACCCCTCTCTATTAGATTTTTTATAGTGTTTCCTTTACGGTAAACGTATTTAAGACTGTCATCAAATATGAAGTTGAGATCTGATAATTTGGCGAAATTTCCCCACTCTTTATCTATAATTTTCCTTATCAGGCCAGACTGGCCGTCATAAGTGGTTATAATACCTGTACCATACGTGTCTAGTGGCTTCTCTTTGATACCCATTGTAACTTCTTTTTCAACTGTGCCTCTAAGTGGGGCAAACCTGGTATTCCTACCTTCCATTACCTCTATCAATATTTCATCAAATAAATTACCAGGGTAACCCCTATTTAAAAACAGTTCTTTCAACCATTCACATTCCTTTTTGAACCCCTCATTGTCAGAAGTCATCCTACTTACATGGACTAACTGACCCTTAATCACCCCTCTTTTTTCTGAATAGGGGTGAGAACTGTTGTAATGCAGATAAAAGTTCGAAAACGTCTCTTTTCTATAAACTTGCGAAACAAATTGATTTCCATCTTTTGTTATGGATACGTCTAAGTAATTTAATACGTGCTGTTCAAATTTAGATGTAAAACGTAAAAAAAGTGGTCGTATTGTTGAGATAGTCGACCAAGTTCTCAAAAGATGTCTGATCCCCTTTCCACAATAGACACAGGTCATCTAGGAATCTGCCATAGAAAACCCAGGACCCATTGTACTTGGAATTTAGTAAAAAATGATTTTCCCAATAAGCCATAATAATGTTGGCATAAGTGGGAGCACAATGTGCTCCCATAGCCACACCTCTCACTTGTTTGAAGTATTCCCCTTCAAAAAATATAAAGTTGTTCTTCAACACAATTTCCATAAGTGCCAGTACAGTTCTAAATTCATTGTGTGTTAGTGTTTGGTGTTCAACCAACATTTCTTCAAACCATTCTAGACCAATGTCGTGAGGAATATTGGTAAACAGGTCTATAAAGTCAATAGTACCAAAAGATAGTTCTTCAGAACATAATGAATGATCTAGTTTCCTTAATAGGTCCTATGAATCCTTTAAAATGTTTTTATTGTTAACAACAAGACTCTTCACTTTTAAATCCACATATTTTGCAAGGGGTGCAGTTATAGAACCCTATATATTTTTATATATTTTTATATATGTATATATTTTTAAATATACATTTTGTACTAAATATTTGTGTTTGTAGTAATTTTAATATTATATATCAAATAGAGTGACACAATTTTTATTAATATTTAAATTTTTATCGAAACACACTAAGATATTTATGTAATTGAATTGTTTATTTCATTGGAGAGGAATTAATTGGTAGCCCTATAAATAAGGGGATGAATGAAAGCTAACAGCTATCTGATGAAGCTGATGACGAAAACGACAATACAGAGAACGTTAATACATTCTTTTGTTTGGTACTGTGACTAGTGCGTTTATTTTATTTGTACTGGTTTCTGTTCATTAAACATTGCTGCCTGTGGATTCGAGGTATTGTAATTTCGGTTTACTAGTATTGGTTCCAACACCATCTGCTTGTTCATTTGTGTTTGAGAGATCCGAGAGAGAAAGTATGAGTGAATGCATGTATGAAAGCAGAAGTGAAAGTTTGTGAGAGATCAACGAGATGTATAAAAGCTGAAAAGTATGTGTGAGAGATCGGATAGAGAAGGTGCAGTCTGATGCAATCTGATGCAAGCTAACTGAGTATGGAGCAAGTGTTGACATTTTAGCAATTTGATTTGTTTGGTTTGACTTGTTCTCAGTTTGGGGAGAGAGGGAATTTATTTGTATCTTTCTTTTTAAAACTCTAAAAATGTAAGGTATGTTTCTGCGGGGAAAACAGAAAATGCAACATATGAAAAACTGAATTGTTCAAACTGTACTGTATTTCTTCAATTTTTTTTCTGGCTGCTTGACAGTTCTGGTTGCTTGAGTTCCAGTTAACTGAAAGGTTACTGTATATAGGGAATAGTGGAATAGCATAAGTTGAAAAACACATGCAACTTCATTAACAAAACTTATTTCTGTACAAAATGCAGTCATTAGCAATCTGCTTTATAATTCAGCATTGTTAGATAATGAATATGAATGTAAATAGCCTAAACATGGGCATGCTCCACCGAAAGAAAAACTTATCCCCTCGAGCCACACGGTCTAGGGATCTAAACCTCACCACAACAGTAAATAGGACATGCTGGAGGGATAGATTCCTGTCCCAGAGACTTCCCATGCTTTGGAATAAGATTCCAATCTTCATTAGGCAGAGCTCCTCACTAACACTCTTCAAGAGAAACCTTGACGAGTGGATAGGAAACAGAAAGTTTACCCCGGGGATCACTTCAGTTGGGTTTGCTGGACAGAGACACAGGGAACTAATCTAAGGGGGTGGCGAAAGCCAACAAATTCTGGCTAGGCTTATAAATGCCTTTGGGCAGATAGTCTAGTACCTACCTATGAACCTATGAACTTAAATCTATGTGGGCTTTTTTCACAAGCTTCTAGTCTGTGTGAGAGATAAGATGAGAATTTGTAATCACTTATGAAGTTGTTGTAGTAAATGTGGTGGAAATGTAAGAAATTTACATAGGCAAAATGTTAATATAGGTACTGGTTCATAACCTTTTTACAGAGTGTAATAAGTATAGGTAATCTGTTTGTTATACAGAGTTGTACATATAGGACCCAAGTGTTATTCTGATTAAATTACAGGCACATGTACCTTAAAAAAACATTATTATCTCTTAACTCAGAGTTTCTTAATCCATATAAATATTTCAATTATTAAGAATGTTCTTTGCATATCTTCAATATGCTATTTAATTTATAAATAAATGTTATGTATAATTAATGCTAATTATTATAAATGAAAAGTTATTTAAAGTTCTTTTATTTGATAAGTCTTATTAGATATTGACCGTGTTGTGTAGTTTTTTTTTTTTTTTGTAATGTAACATCTTAAAAAGTAAAATATTTATTTAGAAAATTTCAGTTTATGTATATAGAAGTAATAGCAACAATGTGATTGGTGGTGTTGTTAGTAAGTGGCTGGTATGAACTTTTCATTAAGCCTCGAATATTTTATTCTATGTTGAAAGTTAAAATTGTTTTTAATTTTGAATTTTTCACATCATACTTATTGTGTTTGTCCATAACAAGTTGTTCTTTTGTTTGCATAATGCTTAATGAACTAAATCTTTCATAGTAGTTTAAGCAAATACTGAAGTACAGCCTTAACAGGCAAATAAGACAACATGTCAAATCCTCCAAGAGCTCTTTTGAGAGAAACCTCTCAAGTACTGGCAAGGATAACCATAAGACCTTTTACAGCTATGTACATAACCTAAAGGGTAGGACCCAAGCATGTGCAGAACTAGTGGCCAAAGGTATCACACACACTGACCGCACAGAGATAGTGAACCTGCTAGCGGATAGGTATGGTGAAAATTTCACTCACTTATCACCTCCTAACTTACCACAAACCCTCCTCCAAACTCCCCCACACCTTACATATCTGAAGAGTAGGTCTTCAAAGCCCTGTCCAAGGCAAAGAACAAAGCCTCTGTGAGACCAAATGACATAACCAGGCTGTCTTCTAAACAGGCTCAAACATGAACTAGCATCATCACTAAGTACCATTTTCAATCATAGTCTAACCACAGGATTTATTCCTATGGAATAGAGAACAACTGCAGTTACTTCCCTCCCCAAAGATGGTCTAGCAACAGACCTGGGAAATTACAGGCTCATAAGACTGATCAGCCTCATCTCTAAGACCATGATATGTATCATTATGGACCTCATAAATAAAGACATAGGTGACCTCCAAACCATGGATCCTACCCAATTTGGCTTTGTGAAGGACAGAGCCTGCCTGCTAAATCTGGTGGATTTCTTTGATTTCTTGAAGTGTGACCAAGGCCATTGGTGAGGGCAAATCTGTTCACACAGCATACCTCAACTTGGCTAAGGCTTTCAAAACAATCACACATTCAGGCATTACCGATATACTTAGCAAACTGAATGTAAACCCCTTCATTGTAAGATGGGTTGCCAACTTTCTCAGAAACCAGACACACACTATCAAAGTGGGTGATTCCACATCAACCAGCATTCAGGTTACCAGTGGGGTGCCACAGGGGTCAGTGCTGGGCCCCATACTGTTTGGTATATACTTCTCAGAAGTTCAGGTCAAAACTAAAGGGTTCTGGCTTACCAAGTTTGCAGATGACTGCAAACTAATGCAATCACTGAATCCCGAAGTGATGTCAGTATACTCCAGGATGGTCTTACACAGAGCAATGACTGGTGCCTTAGTCACAGTCTCAAACTGAATGCAAAGAAATGCATTATCATTCCCTTTGTCACAAACAGTGCCCCTTCACACTATCAAATCAATAATAATACCCTAAGTACCCATGAAGTGGTAAGGGACATGGGATCACAGGTTGACCATGACCTTAACTTTAACCGCCATGTCTACCATCGTAAGGAAATATTTCAATGTAGCTGACATGATTAGTAAAGGCATCACCTCAAGGGCAAAGGACGTTATAATCCATCTATACTCAGCATTTATCCTGCCCATAATTGAGTATAACGTCCCATTCAGTATGTGTCGTACTAAGCACTTATAGCAATTAGAGAGACCTCAGCAGTTTCTAACAAAGAAGATCAAGGTCCTCCATCATGTGGTTTACATGAACCTACTAAAACACTGTACTCCTTATCATACAGACTTCTTAGGGGAGACTTATGATGGGCCTACATACCCCCCCCCCCAAGGCCTAACGCTAATTAACTTACTGCATATCCATAAATCAAATGGGTCTAGGGTTACCCATTCCAGGGATTTAAATATGGCCTGTGACTTAAATAGGACATGCTGGAACAGGCTACCAATACATGTGAAACAGAGAACCTCCATGACACTGTTCAACAGTAACCTGGATGAGTGAATGAGACACCATAAATTCTTACAAGGGTAGTGTCCACAACCCTCCTGGGTATGGGCAATCATCACTAAATGCAGTATTGACTAGTCCCTCTATAGTATTACATTGGGTGGAAACAGCTACACTTAAAATGACCTCTGGGTCAATAGCCTACTAATCTCCTATGATCCTATATGCCAGCATGTAAATATCTTGCATTAAATATAAAAGGGGTTAAATAACCCTTTAAAAAGGAGTAGTTCAAATAAGTATTTGACTCTACATAAAACAGACATTGTTTGTATACAGGAAACTCATTTATTGACTAAAGATTTAAATAGTTTGTAGTTAAAAGATTATTCAGTTTTATTTGGCTTTCAGTTTGGTTCAAAAAGAAGAGGTGTTCTTATTCTCTGGAAAAAAAATGTCAGGTCTACCTATAAAATAGTGGACTCCTGTTCAGACAAAAATGGTATGCTGGGATTGGTGGTAAAATAAATTGATAAAATATACTGTACCCTTAAAATACCTATTGGATCCCTGGGATTGTTTTTAAAACAGCTAAGAAATACTTAGATATTATAACACTACAGTAAAGGAGAAATGTTGATAGCTGATGCATCCTATCAAAGAGACTGCAAATGTTAAACAAATCAGGCTATCTTCAGTAGCAAAACATTTAAATCATTATAGTAATACAATGTATAAGAGAGAGATATTAGATTTAAAACAAGATGGTTCTTTAAAATATACTCACTATCCTTTTAGATTTGGCACTCAAACCAATATTGATAAAGTATTGGTACACAATGCATTATACTCCAAAACAGAAGAGATGCTAATAGTTTCATGTTCTTTATCTGACCTCAATGCTATTACATTTAAATTAACTTTCTGACTTCAATGCTATTACATTTAAATTAACTTTAAGTCCAAACAATTTAATTTCTTTCCAAAGGCTCCTGGCATGTATAACTAAAATAAAAGGCTTTAATGAATGGTTATTAAAAGAGATAAATCGATTGATGGAATTTAACAATAATGGTGAGGTCATTGATGACATACGTTGAGACGGGTTCATATGATACCATCGACAACTGACTAAATCGACAACTGGCCCTGTAGCACCAATTTACCGAAACCGCACAGCATCGACACTTTAAATAACCGACACCGACTCTACCGACAACGCGCTACACCGACATCGCGTATTACAGCTAACGGGTATTAACATGTGTGAGGTAGGGGAGGTATTGCTAAACTTATGTCACTCAGTCTAACATTATAAATACATCCCCTACCTCACACATGTTAATACCCGTTAGCTGTAATACGCGATGTCGGTGTAGCGCGTTGTCGGTAGAGTCGGTGTCGGTTATTTAAAGTGTCGATGTTGTGCGGTTTCGGTAAATTGGTGCTACAGGGCCGGTTGTGGATTTAGTCAGTTGTCGACGGTATCATATGAACCCGTTGAGACACATTAAAAGCTTACTTATATGGTCAAGTAAAGAACTGGTATATTTGTAAAAGAAAGGAATGGGATAAATGCTCTTCAAACTGAAATTGATAAATTAAAATGAAACATTAAACCCAATGATAAAGCTGTAAACACACAGTTTAAACATCTAAATCACAAATACCTAGAAATCATACATCATAAGATTTCCATTAATCTAGAAAAAAATAAACTACAGTCGTATTCAATAAACCTGAAGAGCCTTCATAGAATAGCTATTAGATTGAAAAACATGAATTAAATAAACCATATCAAGGAGATTGTTTATAAACAATGGGAAAATACTATTAAGTTATGGATCTGAAAGATATATTAACTGAATATTTGGACAAAATGAATAAAACAAAGTCAAACCCAAGCAACAGCAACTTATTGGATATTTTTTAAAGAAATCATATATAATCAACTATCAAAAGAACAGAAAAGCAAGATTGATAAATCTTTTTCCTTTAAGAAATTAAAAGACCAAATTAAAAATCTTAAAACTAACAAAGCAACAGGTATGCATGGGGCTAATTCCTGAGCTATATAAACTTTTACCTGCTAATATTTTAAAAAATGTTATTAAATGCTTTTGAAGATGTTAAGAGTATATTTAATATTCCTCCTCCATGGAGATATTTTTCTTATTATACCCATTTTAAAATCAGACGAGGACCCTGTTCTATGTTCTTCTTGTCAACCTATATCACTTTTAAATGTAGTCTACAAGATTATCATGTCTATATTAGCAAAAAGATTAAATCAAATGCTCATTGGTTTAGTAGATGGAATTCTGACTAGGTTTATCATTAATAGCAAAGTTCAAGATAATGTAATAAGACTCTTTTCTTTGACTGATGTTGAAAACAAAAACAAAAAAGAGTTATATATAATAAACGTAGATATGGATAAAGGTTTGGACTCAGAATTGGTCATACTTGTTCAGAGTACTAAATGAATACAAATGTTCCACTGATTTTAAAAAGTTAATTAAAAAGACTTATGATAACTCAATTTCTTTTTTCAAATTAGGCTTCTTTATATCTAGCCCCTTTGATATCTTAAAAAGTACTAAACAGGGATTCCCTTTATCCCCTTTGCTGTTTACTCTTATTATAGAGCCATTTGCTAATTATATAAGGTCTAACATAAATAAACATTAAACATTTTAAAATCAATGAAAAAATTATTCTAAAATTAACCTTTTTGCTGATGACATTTGCCTCACTAGTGGTAATATTAAACACTCACTGGATCATAGAGTTGGCTCTATGGTCAATTTTGAAAAGATTTCACGCCTGAAATTTCATCAAAATAAAGCAAAAATGTTACTTATAAACAAAAGAATAATCACTTAATTAAACTCTTACAAAAATTTGGCTGGATGTTCCATTCTTGCCCATGGAAGAGTTGACTTTGTATTCACAGTTTTGTAATTTAATATAAAATATCACAATTACTCTGAAATATCATCATTCTATTTAATTTCAAAATGAGGAAAACACCCAACTGAATATTACAGTTCCTAAATAATCATTTTACCTATCTTCTGTTTGCATTAATCCTACCATTGCTTCTAGCTTATTTTTATTCTTAGTTTATAGACCATTTCATATCATTTTATTCTAAGTTACATGGCATAATTAGGATGAAATGAAATGGTAATAAATGTGTGTACCATTATTTAGCACAGATCAAGCAGTAACTAAACTGTGCTGTTTTCTCAGATTTAAAACCAGTTGTCTGCATGGTTAATTTTCATTCGCATCTCAATGTACCTGACAAATGGTTTTGTGTCATTTCAGCTACAGCACTTGACTGAGAATGGGAGCTGATTAAGGAAGAATGAAATTATGTGGGAAGAGAAAAATAACCTTTCTCGCAATATACAGTAACACAGGGTTAATTATATTAACTAAAAAAAAACACAGAGGCAAATCCCATTATAAAGAAAGTATAGTGGCACTTTCTGCAAGCTGTTTTAACTATCAATCAATCTATCTATTAATCTACAAACAAAGCACAGGAGCATGCCAAAGCTGAAAGGAGTTTTCCACATAAACAGGATATCTACAAATAAGTCCACGGAGATATAGTCAATATAAACTCCAAATGTTTAATTGATAAAAAAATAAATAAAAAAATGGCAAGTGCTTTCACCCTCATGGGCTTCTTCAGACCAATATAAATTCATTTAAAAGTACTACATATATATGCATTCATGAGTGACATCATTTCCTGTGTAGGATGTTAATTAACTAATTCATCCTAATCATTAAAGTATTTGTTTGTGTCTTTCAGCTTTTCCCGGTTAGGGGTCACCACAGCGGAACTCCGGTCCGCTAATGATTGGCAGTAGAGTTTTACGTGCTAGCTTGCCTGGCCTAATGCACAACCTTCAATGAAGGAATGCCCGTTCACGCATGTCGCCACACAGAAGACGCTCTAACTGAGAATCGAATGGGCAACGTCTAACTGTGAGGCGACAACGCTACCGCAGCACCACCACCACAGTACTAATCATTAAAGTATATAAAAATAATATATAGAACTTCTAACAAACTAATGTAAAAGTCACTGTTATGTACAATACAAATATATATAACATATCTAAGAACTATACATATTTAAGAAACTTATGAACATAATAATTACTATATAAAAATATATAATAAACTAATTTTAAAATACAACAAAATAACAGTAAATATGTATATAAAACATATTTAGGAATCATTTAACCTTTAATTTTCTCCCCTTCAACATAGGTCTCATAGGGACTTTATCATTTAGTCCTGGGTTCCTATCAGCCCTTAACCTTATAATCCATTTAACTTCACACTGCTCCATGTAGTTTCTCACATCCCCACCCCTCCGACTAGGTGTGTTGACTTGCATAACCAAAAACTTGAATTTATGTCGGTCTGATGTCTCGATAACATGTTTTGACAGGGCATTTTTACTAGATTTAATGCAAATATTATAAAGGTGTTCTCTTATTCTGTCTTTCAATCTCTTGTCAGTTTTGCCAACATAAAATGCCAGACATAATACAAAGCTAGCTAGATAAACAACTTGTTTGGAATCACAAGTTGCTCTGACTGTAAAATCAAATCACTGTAAACTAAGGGTGTGTGTGAAACAAGCACTAGTATCTATACAGTTGCAAAAATTGCAGCTATTACATGGTATAGTACAGCAGTGTGTAGGTTGAGTCATAGGGGTAATAATGTCTCCAGGGTAACATAAAAGTCTATGAAGATTCATCCTATTCTTATATGTGAAATGTGGTCTAACTCCCACTATATCTCTAATACATGGATCCACAGTAAGAATATCCTAATGTTTCAAAAATGTATCTTTAATATTATTAACATCCTGTGTATATTAAAGAACTATTTTCATTTCCATAGTACGTGTTGGTGTGTCAGTGGAGCCATTACCTTCACTACTCTGCACATGACCCCTATCCATAAAGTACGGTGAGGCTCTATCCTGTCTCAATATATCTACCCCTTCAAAACCTTGTAGGACCGCTTTCAAACTATAGGACCTCTTCAGTAGCCTATTTTGTAAGTTAAATAATTCACCCTGAAATGCCTCATCACTAGAATTGAGGTGTGATACTCGCATGGCCTGTCTTTTAACTACAGTTCTAAACACAAAATTAGGATGCATACTATTCCTATGTAACAGTGCATTCCTGTGGCATGGTTTTCTACGGACACCCATGTTTAGTAGACCTTTGGCCAATCTTTCTATATATACATCCAAGAAAGGTATGGAAATCAATGACTTATTTATTGTAAATTTAAGATATGACGTGAGTGCATTAATCTCATTATAAAAATTCTCTAATTCCTTTCCATCACCTGTCCATATAAGAAAGAGGTCATCTACAAAACAAACATAAAAAATCCCATGTTCTTTAAAGCTAGCTAAATTAAACAATTTATTTTGCTCCTAATCAGCCATTACCAAGTTGGCGTAGCTACTGGCACACGAGGTGACCATAGCCACGCCATCTTTCTGTATATAGGTTACCATATCAAAAACAAAGATGTTATTCTTAAGAACAACCTCTAAAAGCAGACACAATGCATTGATTTGGAGCAAAGAATGGTTAGCACATGTTCCTAGACATCTACGTATACATTCCACACCTTCAACATTTGGAATTACTGTAAACAAGGACGGTACGTCCAGTGTTACAAGTAAATAGGATAAATCAGGTGGCAGCATAGCCATTTTTTAATATATCATTAGTAGGAACTGTTTAGTATCCTTCAAAATATGTTTATAGCTATTCACTATAGGTCTTAAACAATATTCTAAATATAGTGATAACGGCTATGTTGCCCAACCCCAACCAGCTACTATGGGTCTCATTGGGGGATTCACAGGGTCCGTGTGAACCTTTGGCAAGCCTTGTATCATAGGTATAAGGGGATGTTCAACTTGTAAGACTTTTGCTTTTAGCAGTATTGCCACTGACACCTTTGAGCCATCGGGTATCCTTATAACATAGACAAATATCAGCTTGCTGGATGTATTTATCCACATGCTGATAAATTATGTAGGCATGATGACTTACATCTTTACTGGAGACTAAAAGTAATAATGTTGTACAGTTTACATATGAGGGCTTTAGACTGAAAGAATCATAAGGGGAGAACTACTTTCTGATTTTCTTGCCCACTCAGTATTAGCTGATAGGTACTCTTCTGATAGTTTAGTTGTTCATACTATAATATTTGCCTGCATTAAGAATGACATTAAGAACATAACCTCATTAAAGCCATGCTTTTTTTCTGTTCCTTGTTTATATTTCTTCTTAAAATCTTCCAGCTAAGATTTACCTTAAAAAGAAAGCAGTTTATTTATTATGTATTTATAGATCATACCATCTATCATTTTAAAATTGCTCCTTTGCTAAATGCATTTTGGGTTTTGTTCCTGTTAACAATTTTTACCCCCGGCTATCTTGAGTTTTATTTCCATATACATCTTGGGAAATTGTATCACTCGGTTTCTACTCCATAAGATTTCTTTTCATGTTGCTATGAATTTAATTAATAGAAGTCTATTCTGGGACAGTATACCCTGAGCATGATGGGTAATGTTTGAATTTGAGTGCATGTGAAAATGTCTGATGAGGATGGTTTGAGTATGAGTGTATGTGAAAATGCCCTTTCCTCAAAAGGGAAATGTTCACTTTCTGCAAGGTGCTACAGCCTTATTCTTGATTATGTTAATTAAGAGTGTGGGCAGGAGTGAAACACCCTACATAGCAGTATGGGGACATTGTCATCCAACAAACATTAAACTTCAGTTCGGTTTTGAATTAACTTTACTTTTTTTCTATATTCCGCTCCTACTTGTTTTTTTTTGTTTTTTTTTTGTTATTTTATTTTAAAATTTTTGGCACTCAGTCTTTTGAAATGGAACTCATGCATGTATCCTACCTGAATATGCAGTTAATATAAGCAATTACTACATGTCTAATCATTACTTTTTGTATTATATATATGTTGGTCTGTTCCTTGTTGAATGTGCCTCCCATTTGTTCATTCTGCATAAGGCTGAGGGTCAGGTGTCTTTCAGTACGTGTTCTTTTTTTAAACTAGTGGCTGTACAAGTTATAGGTTCAGAAGTGATTTATTATGCCCCATTGATTTTATTTTTTATAAATCATTTTTCTACTAATAAGAACTATTCAGCATTTTCCACCAGTATCAGATGCAGGGAAACATGGTAACATCTTACAATTATATTACTGAATCATTAACCTGTACTAAAAAATTAAAATGCTAGATGCAATGAGATGACCTATTAGAATGACAAGATTCCATACAGGGAGGGCAATATTTCCAAAAAATGTAAGTATGAATAATGCTTCAAAACATTGACCTTCAAAACACTGACTTAAGCAGGATCCCTGATACGGCGGTGAATGTCCAGTCTACACCGAGGTTACACAAACTTGGAGAAAAAAGAATGTAAGTCCCAACTTCTTGTTCCTTGACTGTACATTGCTTTGAGTCAAACATGTAGGTAGTTCTAGCTTAATGAAAGTCTGGCTACAGAAAGTCACAACCTTCCTATTTGTGTGGTCCTGGATTCACTATTCCAAGACACATTTATGCATTGACTTTCTACTGTAATTGAAATAAAGTACATAGGTGATTTTAGGGAAGTTTCATTGCTTAAACTTTACTCTTCAGTAGAAACAACTATGTTTTACATTATATTAATTTGCCCTGCAGCTAATGGCGTCTGAATATAGGATCATAGAAGATTACTGTGCTGTCGACCTGGAGGTCACTTCAAGCCTAGACATTTCATACAAATGTAATACCATAGATACTCTAGTCAATACCCAGGACTGTATTTAGTAATGACTGCCCATGTCCAGGAGGGTCGTGTGTGCTATCCCTGGTAAGAATCTACGTTGCCCCATTTAGTCTTTTAGATTCCTTTTGAACAGTGTCATAGGGGTGCTCTGCTTTACAATTAATTGGCACTCTATTCCAACATAAATGAAATGGACAGATTATGGTTTCTCTTTTTGCAAACCATTACTTTGCTTTTGGCTGTAGTGTTTACAACTGCAAAGTCATTACTCAGAAGGATAATTTTGACTTTGCATATTCTTTGGCCTGATTTATCTTACATCATTGACATTGAGATCCCTTTTCTATTTCATCCTATAAGAGCCTGATTAAAGCTTTTAAGCATCCCCATGTTGTTACACTAGGGTTGCTAATGGATGTATAGCTTAGGACAGTGTAGTTTCTTGTAGATTGTCTGACCATAATGCAATTGTTTCTAAGTGTATGATAAAGCCAAATAGTTTAGTACATTGTAACAGACTCCAAGCATTAATTGTAACAATGAAGGCCTTTAGAGAGTGTTCTTTAGATGATTTGCATAATTTTATAGAAATAATAATGGAGACGTTTCAGATGTTATTTTGTTGGACTCATTGAAAGCTTATCTTACTGGTAAAATCAAATTGGCATATGTGTAAAAAAAAGAATGGGACAGGGACAGTGTTTTCCAATCCAAAATAGATCATTTAAAATCATTCTTGAAGCCAAATGAGATGTCCACTAATTTAGAATTGAAAACGTCGAACTCAAAATATGTTAAAATCTTAAATCATAAGGTACCTATTAGTTTAGAAAGATTAAAACTTCAAAATGATTCAATAAATCCTATGAATTTGCGTATATTGGCTATTAGATCAAAGGGAATAAGTAAATCAAATAATATTAAAGAACTATCGTATCAATCTGGCAAAACAAATAAAAAGCATTCAGATTTAAAAGACATCTTACATTTATTTTAGGCTGTATTATAAACATTTAAATAATAAAATAATAATTTAAATAATTTAGTGGATGTATTTTTAAAACATAATGTACCTTACAAATTAACTAAGGAGCAAATTAGCAGAATATATACAATTGCTTTCTGTAAAAGAATTTAAAAACTGAATTATGAAAATAAAGAATAATAAAACACCAGGTATAGATGGTATCATACCAGAATTATATACACTAACAACTGATAATGTATAAATATTAAGCTTTTAAAGAAATAAAGACAGCATCCAATGTTTCTCCATCTTGGTGATTTTCTCTTATATCACCTATATTAAAGCAAAATAAGAATTATGCATTCATCACAAAACTAACACTTTTCTAATTCATAAGAATAATGTAGTGATATTGCCCTATCTCACTTTCAAATTTTGATTATAAGATATTTATGTCTATATTAGCTAATAAATTTCATTTAATTCTGGCAAAAATAGTTGATGGTGATCAAACTGGGTTTACACTAAATAGACAAGTACAAGATATTATTATTAGACTTACTACATTAATAGATTTTGCCAATAAAAGGAAAAAAAGAGTTAATTATTTGTCTAAATTTTGATAAAGCTTTTGACTCAGTGAGTTAGTCTTATTTATATAACATTCTTAATTATAATTTTTCAATGGAGTTTAAAAATTGAATTACTAGGCTCTATAACATTTCTTACTCTTTTGTCAATATAGGTAATTTTCTTTCTAGTTCTTTCAAAATTCAAAAAGGTATGGAACAAGGTTATCTGTTGTCACTTGCATTTCCTTTGCAGATAACAGCTTTTGCAAATTATATTAGATCAAATGAAAATATTATAGGTATTTCAATAGATGATAATGTAATTTCAAAAAGTCAGATATTTGCAAATGATATTCTATTCACAATTGGTGATATAGTCTTCACTGATACATATAGTTGATTCCATGAAGCATTTTGAAGAAATTTCAAGTTTAACTTTTAATCATCACACAACTAACACTTTTCTAATTCATAAGAAACTAAATAATTATATTAAAATATAGTAGTTTTAATTCGGATAATACACAAACTAGATATCATGGTATAATAACATCAGTTTGGTGCAAGTTAATTTTAGAAGCATTCTTAATATAATTATTCAATTAACTAGTAATTGGAATATGTTATGTTTCACTATGGAAGACCATCTCACTTTCATTAAGAAGATAATTATTCCTAAAATCTTGTTTTTTATTCAGTTATTAATTTAACCCCATCAAAAAGTAAAAAAAAATAAATAGTATTCTCCTTAAATTTCTTTGGTATCCAAATAAACCAACAATATCTTTTGAATGGTATGCAAAATGTTGGGAATATGGAGTCATAGGTTTTCCAGGCATAGAATTGTATGCTACATCAATCATCATTAAATAATGACATTATGGTTTGATTTGTCATATAAGTCCAACTGGAAGTCAATTCTTGAAATAACTTTACTCAATAATAATTATATTATATTACTAGATAGATTGTGTCTAATACATTTTAAGTTTTAGAAGACTTCTGTATAAAGGGAAGTGATAACTTCCTCTCTACTCATTACATTAATTGCAATTTTTCTTCTGTTAGAAAATGAATATATTTAAATCACATTGCAAAAAAAAAATTCTCATTATCTATTGCTTTTGCTAATGAATGTTTAGCAACACATAATTTTAATAAAATATTAGCAATAAAAAAATGACATATTTTGGTGTTAATTTCTGAATAGAAATAAAATGTATTGTACAGAGTATCTTCTTAGAAGATATAGGGCAGGATTCACAAAGGCTTGCACGGAGTCTAAGAGTAGTGTAAGACTCCATGCAGCCTTCGCGATCCAGGAACAGCCCAAAGTCCGTGTAAGAGACCAGCTAAAACGTCTCTTACACAGAGTGGGCGTGGATAAGCTAATCACCTCACTTGCAGCCGAATAGCATGCAAATGAGGTAGATTACCGATCCAGGAAGCCCAAAGCAGCCAGTGTAATAGCCGTTTTAGCTGCAGAAATGTACTCAGTTGACAACTGAGTACTTTTCTGCAAAAACCACAATGGAGCCATGTCAGCTCCAAATAAAGGGTGCATATGTGTCAGGCAGCATGCCAATGGCCAAATATGTGGCCATTAGCAAGGTACCCTGATGCAAATAGGAGAAATAAATATTTTTTTTTTCGGCGATCGCCGATGTTTAAACCCAGCGCGGTCCTGCACAAATGGGCTGCGCTATATAAAAACATAAAAATGAAGGTTATAAACTCACAAATGTGGGTTTTATGCAATACATGGATTTACAATGCAGGGACCAGCAGACCAAAAACAACATGGCCACTGTGTAGTGGTTGCTAAGGGGGGAAGCTGAGTCTAAGACATGTAACTAAGCATTAGTAGGAAATCTGATGCAAATGAGTGTTAGGATACTGAATTCCACTGTCACATAGCAAATGAGCACATTCTGAGTAGTGTAAGAGTTACATAAGGGGGAGGAACAGAGTAGGAGATAGGTGACATCACAGGGGGGAATGGCAGAAAGAAATGCAGTTCATTGGAGGCCAGAGTTACATGACAGATGTCAGACACATATCATGGAAAGAGGAGTGCCACAACATAAGCATGGGAAAGTCAAGAAATGGAAGGTGTACACTGTTGCCTACACCAAAGTTTCTTGCTGGGCGTGCATGCGCACGTGTGCACGCCATGAAACACGAGTAGGACAGTGTGTGCGCGTGTAAGACAGACTGAGCATGTGGGAGCATGTTGCTAGATGTCTAACACTGTTTGCGTGGGTGTGCGCGTGTTTTAACCTGAATAAGCAGATTCTGAACTGTGTAAGCATGTGTGCACGCATGTAAGCCACTGTGAGCGTGTTTCTGCTGGTATGCACACTGCTCCCTCCTGAGGAAACAGAAAGGAAAAAGGAAGCAACAGAATTACTAGGAAGCTAGCAGGGAATACTGCTGGAGCTAGCAGGTGAAAACAATTAGAAGCAGGCAATTACACAGGCAAAATAGTAGCTCAGCCCAACACTTAAAACTCTGCAAACAGCAGTGCAAGATGTTTCTCACAAGAGACACTGCAAGACAGGAGTAAGCTATTAGAAGTGAAAACTGAAAAAGCTGAACTCAGAGCAGAAATGTTAGGGGCTGCCATAGCTGTCATAATGAGACATAGACGACTTGTTGAGGGTGGTGACAATGCAGATGGTGCCAGACAACCCACAGTGAGGAGACGGAGAAGAGTGTACAGGCCCAGGGTCACCTACCACGGGTTACATGAGCTGGAGATAGTAGAGCTATAGAGTGGACAGAGACCTCCTGCAGCAAATAGTGGAGCTGTGCAGGCCACGCCTCACACACAGAACCAACAGAGGGGAACCCATCCCAGTGGAAACCAAGGTATGTGTTGGCCTAAGAATACTAGCAACAGGTACCTTCCAGAGACCAACTGGTGATATGATGGGGATATCACAGGCATCAGCCTCCAGGGTACTGCACCAATTCCTGGATGCCATGTCAGCACATGTCAGTGATCATGTATATTTCCCCAATGCCCGTGAGGTATTGGCCAGCAATATGCGTCTCTTCCAGCAAATAGCGGAATACCCTGAGGTAGTGGGTGCAATAGACTGCACGCACATACGCATCAAAGCACCAGCTGGTGAGCGGAGTAGGGCCTACATTAACCGCAAGGGCTTCCCCTCCATCAACTGCCAGGTTGTGTGTGATGCCCAGAGCATAATAATGAATGTGTGTGCTGGTTGCCCTGGGAGCTACCATGATTCCCACATCTTGCATTTGACGCAGCTGTACCAGACATTTGCCAATGGGGACATTCCACACGGACACCTAGTGGGGGATGCAGGTTATGCACTGGAGCCGTGGCTAATGACACCCATCAGAAACGCACACACACCTGAACAGGAACGCCATAATGAGGCACACGCACAAACACGTAATGTAATAGAGCGTGTGTTTGGGCTGCTCAAGTCACGGTTCTGGTGTCTGGACACATCTGGTTGAGCCTTGCAGTACACACCAACTACATGTACCCAAATTGTCATGGTATGTGCTATGCTACATAATATGATCTTGCGAAAGCAGCTGCAGCAGGACCAGCATAGGGCTGGACCAAACAGGCCCCCACCATTGCCAAGGCCATCACAGGCAGAGTGTGACTCGGAGGAGGAACAACCTGAGCCTGCCCCAGTAGGCAGAAGGAGGCGTGCCCAGTATGCCCTGGCCTTGGCAAAGAGGCAATGCATAGCACATACACTGGCTCAGTAGGAACCCTGGGAATGATACTCCCTCTGACTCACTCAAATAATAACAGGGATGCCTAAAATGACATGACCTGCTCACAAACATGTACAGGGAGTGTAATATGTGCATCCGACAGAGGCAGCCCTGCAGCACCACCTGAGGCACGAATTCCATGTGTTAAGTAATCTAACACCATGTACTATATGCACACCTGAGGACCGTGACTAACATTCTACCCTTACCAAGCATCATGCCACAATATGACAATGAGATGATCAAGTGCAATAATTGGCTGAAGTATTGCAGTTAGTCAAAGGGGATCCAATGTGTGCCAGCCTGGGATGACATGCTGAGCATGACATGATGCTCCACCTGCTAGGACTGGCGTGCACCTATCAGTGTAGGCCATATGGATACTGGCAAAGGCTGTTGTTACCCACAGCATGCCCTGAATAGGTAAGGCTCAAAACACAAACCTACCTCCATAGGTATCAGAAGGGATAAGAACCTAGATGTAATGCTACCCAATGCCAGAAGTCTAAACAGCAAGATGCATGCAGTCTAAACTCACCCAGTATGGAGAATGTTGATATCTGTGCTGTAACAGAAAACTGGGTCAAGGCTCACAACAGCACCCTAACACTACCAGGTTACACCTCATACTGTGCTGTACAGCCTCAAAACATGGAACAAGCTACAAAAGGAGGGTGACTTGCAATAATTGTCAAGGATAACCACACACCCATGTTGGTACCACAACAAGAAGCAGCATGGACTAGCCATGGTCAAGTAACAGTGGCTAAAACTGCCCCCCAGTTTATAGCCTGCTACAGACTACCATCCCAACACCAGGAACTGCACCTGGCCTATGTTGGAATACATGAATATATCAAGTCCTCCAAACCACATTATATTGGGTGACTGAAAATACCCAGACATAGACTGGGAGCATTATACTAGCTCCAACACTGTAGGACAAAAGTTCATAGAATCCATAAACCAAAATGCCCAGGAACAACGTACCACTCCCACAAGTGGGGTAAGCATACTGGATGTGATAATCAGCAACATGGCTACTGGATGGCAAGATGAGAAGTGTATTGCTCACTGGTAAGACCAGACCATAGAGTAATCACACTGGATATACACATCCCGACCACAATCCCTGGCCAGAAAACCACAGTGAAAAACATGTGTAAAGCAAAATTTGCACTCCTCCAAACTGATGTGGAATCCATTAAAGGTCCTGTGCAGGTGCAAAATATGGGCCACACCTCAGAACCTGTTATACAGGCATTCCATGAACACTGCCAAGAATGCTTGGATTATGCAATCCTAAATTAAAACAAGACACAATGCCATACACGCAGGCATCTGGCATGGTGGACACCAGCCATAACCAAACCATGCAAGAGAATGAGGAAGCTACTACATGATAGAGCAAACATAAAAAAGAAGTAATCACTGATCAGTACTATGGCAATAAAATATGTCCACACATACAGTCCACTAAGGCCAGCCACAACAAGTTGAATCTGTGATTCTTGAGGCAATGTTACACCTGCCCCAAGTACACAGACAACCCCCAACTCCCCCCAATAAATACAAATATATGTGAGAGATGCAACCATCTATCCAAACTGGAGGCTGAGTCCCTCAACTTAGTACCCCCAAAACTAGTCAGGAGGAGAAGGTAACCACACACACCACAAACCCAGTCCCACATAGACCTATCACAACTGCAAACCAAAGACATAAACACAGAAAAACATTCCCGGAGGCCCGAATTACAAACACACCACACCAACAGAGGCCTCCAAAGCAGACACCCAATCAAACAACCTCCAAACATAGCACATGCAACACATAGTACACAAAGCTGGTGTGCCAAACAGTCACAGGCCAGAAGGAGAAACAACATGCCTGATATAGTTGTAATAGGTGACTCCATAGTGAGACACGCTGCTGTCCCGCACACCAGACTGAACAAGGGAAAGGGTACAGTAAGCTGCCTGTAGGCTGCTACAATACGCCACATAACACAAGTATGCAGGTCACCCCAAAGTAAGTAGAAATATGATGCAGTCATAGTCCATGCTGGTGTGAATGACCTGAGATGTACCTCCCCTGACTACATAAAAAGAGACATAGATGAGCTTCCCGATTATGTAGTCCAGGCCGGTATGACACTGACCGTTTGCAGCATCCTATCCTCACCAAGAATGATGCCACAGTACAAACACGGAATGATCAGTTATAACAAGTGGCACAATTACTGGTGTCATTCCAAGGGGATCCAATGTCTGTCTGCTTGGGATGTCATGTTTGACAAGCCACGCAGCTGTTCCAGGGATGGCTTGCTGTTACCCCTGGGTGTCTGGATATTGGATAAGGCTTTTGCCACCTCCATAGAGCCTTTCGTAGGCAAGGCTGAAAAGACTAACCCACCACCCTACAAAACATAAGTGGAAAGAAACATAAGGGTAATGCTGACCAATGCCAGATGTGTAAACCTCAATATGCATGCTCCCGAGGCCATCCCCAGTATGGAGAACATCGATGTCTGTGCAGTGACAGAAACCTGCTGCAAGTCTCCTGACAGCACACCAGCACTACCAGGTTATACCACATATCATGCGTTATGGCCCCAAAACCTGGAACAAAACATAAAAGGAGGGTGAGTATCCATATTCAGCACAGACACCCATACGTCCAGGTAACTGACAATGCACAAGGCATTGGAGTCCACCCATGTGCAACTAACTGTAGGCAATACTGCTGTACAGTCTGTAGCATGCTACAGACCACACTCTCACACACAGGAACCCCACCCAGCCGTCCTGAAGACACTGGACAGTATGAATGTCCCACCAAATACCAAACAAGGTACTCACAAATTACCACATAGGTGGTAAACCATTATGTATGGAAGGAGTAATCAGGGACCTAGGGACACAAGTGGACAGTAACCTGTTATGTGACACTCACATTGCCAATGTGGCTAGGAAGACTGTCTATATTGGACACCGTATCATGAAAGGATTCACATCTACGTCAACAGAGGTCATTGTGCCCCTATACTATTCTCTTATCAGACCCATAATCTAGTACAATGCCTCATTTGGGATGTACCTTACCTGACACCTGCAGCAGTTAGAAAGACCTCAAAGGTACCTCACCAAGAGGATAAAGTGTCTAAAATATATGTCATATGCTGCCTGGATGTAGACACCCCAGCTGAATGCAGTCACATACTGCCTACACAGAGGCATTGCATGTCTGTTGTACAAGGCCATGTCCAACACAGGAGTAATGGACATGCTCCACCCCAGAAAACTGAAAGCCATCGGAGCTGTGAGAGTGAGAGATGTCAACCTCAACACATAATGAAATAGGATGTGCTGGAGGGACAGATACATAACCCAGAGGCTCCCCACACCCAGAAACAGGATCCCAATCCATTTTAGGCAGAGCCCCTCACTGACACCCCTCAACAGGAATATTGTCAAGTGGATGGATGATCGTACATGTACACTGGGGGTCTTCACTGTGTCACGACCAGACAGAGGCACAGTAAAGAAAACCATAAATGGCCATAATAGTCACATAGCAAGGGGCGGTGAAAGACACACACACTCTGGCTTGGCTTACTAATGCCCTAGGGTGGATAGCCTAGTATGAACCCATGAGCCTATGAAGATACAAATTGTACAGGACACTAAGGATAATCCCAAGGCTTCCACAACTGATGGTAGGAACCGTGTTGGGAATTCACAGATGTGCTCTGAATCGCACAAATATTACAAACAACATACCAAACACACACACATATTGCCAACATACATCCTGACAGGTGCAGTGCAAACCCCCCCCCCCCAGAATGCAAAATATCTATCCCAGCAGATTGCTGGCTCCGACATTGCAGATGCTGAGGTAACAGCCAGCATCTACAAAGCAAAACACACAGCAGCAATGGTATGAGATGGTGTCCTGGGCTGAGTACAACATGGACTCCAAGAAGAATGGAATGCCAAATCACACTACTGCTCAATGTCAGCCTTACCACAGGATATGTACCCAAAGAACAGTGTACAACAACAGTGGTCCTTCTCAACAAAGGTGTTGCCTGAATGGATACTGAAAACTACCACCCCAGAATCCTGAGAAGCTCGGTCTGCACAGCTATGGAAAGGATCAGCATGTACTGCAGACATAAAGATATTGGGGACCTACTGACACCGGACCCTACCCAGTGTGGCTTCCTTAAGTGCAGATCCTGCCCCTAAACATGTTTGACTCATTTGAAACAGTCATTAAGGTCATTGATGAGGGCGATGTGGTCCACACAGCGTAGCTGGACCTTGCAAAGGCTTCTATACAATACCCTACATGTTCATTATAGATATGCTCACCAGCTTAAATATAAACCCCTATGTCAGTAGAGGGGTTGCAAACCAGACCAAGGACAGAACTGACATGGTCAGACATGCTGCAGCCATGTCAGACTACAAACCAGATATAACTGGCATCCCACAAGGCTTGGTCCTGGGACCTCCCTTGTTTGGTATATATGTCCCATAGGTACAGACCAACATGGAAGGACTGTGTCTGAACATGTTTGCAGAGGACTACAAACTGCCCACCATATCTGACCCTCCAGCTGACACAAGCATCCCACAAAAGGGCCACATAGAAACAGACAACTGGTGCCATAGCCATGTCAGCAAGCTAATTGCAGAAAAGTGTATAGTCAACCCCCATGGATATACAGTAAGTGCCCACCAATTACCACATAGGTGTTAACCCATTACGTACTTAACATGTAATGAGAGACCTGGGGACACAAGGTGATAGATATCCTGCATTGGACAAACATGTGGCTGTAGTGTTTACAGAAACATACCATATACCCACCTAATCATGAAGGTTGTCAGATCTAGATAAGGGGAGGTCATTGTGGCTCTGCAGTCATCCTTCATCAGCATTACAATTGACTACAATAGCCCCTGTGGGATGTACCTCAGCAGACACCTCCATCAACTGTAAAGTCCCCAACAGTACCTCATCAGGAGTATCAAATAGCTTGCACAGATTGCATGTGTTGCCTGATTAAACAAACTGCAGCTACACACACTGCCATACTGCCCACCCAGAGGCAAGCTGTGCCTGATGTATAAAGCCATGTCCAAGCTGGAATCAATAAACATGCTGCACCTTGTACAATCTGAATGGCAGTGAGCTATGCACATGACAGGCCTGAATCCCAGCACTGACATACATAGGACAAGCTGTACTGCATGATCCATAACACAGAAGCCACCCCCACTCATGAGTAAACTCCCAGTACAGGCTATCCATAGAGTCACCCATCGATCCTCCTCAAGAGGAATCTTGATGAGTGGATGGGAGATGGTAGGTTTACCCTGGGTATCACTGTTATGTCACAGGTAGACAGAGGCACAGTATACTAACCATGACATATGTCATGGCAAACTCCACTTACAATGTGTGTCAAAGGACAAACACGCTCTCCGACTAGCATTAGAAATGGCCTAGGGCACATCGCTAGTGTTTGCAAATTTACAACTATGTTGTGGAATACACTACCAATGTTGGACGAGCCTGGTTTAAGTAGTTCATATCTGAACATAATGCAACATGGTCAGATGTGCACAACTGGCCCCTAACCAGGCTGTTGTGCTCACTATGGAAATGTAAAGCAGTGATATGACTAAAGCCCAGGATACTGTCCACCACAGTCAAAGTACTGAACCAGTACATTATACGGTACTACAGTGTTAGGTCAGTATGAAAGGATGTTGACAACTGTATGCAAAGTATCCCATGCAAACCCTGCAGGCACAGTATAATCCCTGTTGTGTTCACACACAAAGCAGTCGGACAGTAACTACACAACATGACACACAACACACAACCATGAACGGGAGATATTTGTTGAAGTTCACACTCATCCTCAAATGTGGTGGGCTGCAGAGTTCAACATATGGAAAGCTCACACTGGGCATGCTCACACACTTTGATAAATGAGACATATGTCAGACAACATGCCATGGGAAGGCTGAACTGGGCATGCTCACACACTTAGGCCAAATCTCAGTTTAGCAGTTGGCCACACATATCTGGTATTTGTACGTGTTATTCCAGGAACCAACCACATTACAGCAATCTGCCCAGTGCACACAGTTAAATTACTACAGAGACATACGTGATATAGTGCATCCCTCCCATATGCAAACATCTTCCACAGATACACAAGTTGTTCATACAAACAGGGAATGCTATGGCAATAAAGAACTGCAAACAGTCTATCAGCAACAAATAATGTGCATTTGACAATTAAACATATGGGTGTAGAAGTCAACACTAGGCTGTTTGCCCTAGGGAATGACAGCTTAGCCAGAGTGTGCTTGGCGTCTGCCTCTCCACAGGATGCACATTCCCCTTTCTAAACACTGATGATGTCAGCACCCTATAAGTACAGCAGGAAAAAGAAAACCTCCCAGTAATGTGAATAGCGTGCTCTGCTAATGTGTCCATCTTGAGTGCCATAACATAGTTAGGTAGGGGTTTGAATCCTGCAAATGTTCGGTGTGTGTGAGTGGGGTTGGTGTGTGTGCAAATCTGTGTGAAGGAAATGTGCCTTTTGGCAACTGGGAAAACACACTACAGGATGCACATTCCCCTTTCTAAACACTGATGATGTCAGCACCCTATAAGTACAGCAGGAGAAGGAAAACTTCCCACTAATGCGAATAGCGCGCTCCGCTGATGCGTCTGTCTCGAGTGTCATAACATAGTTAGGTAAGGGTTTGAATCCTGCAAATGCTCACTGTGGGTGTGTGTGAGTGGGGTTGGTGTGTGTGCAAGTCTGTGTGAGAGAAATATACCTTTTGGCAACTGGGAGAACACACTACAGGATGCACATTCCCCTTGCTAAACACTGATGATGTCAGCACCCTATAAGTACAGCAGGAGAAGGGAAACCTCCCAGTAATACGAATAGCATGCTCCGCTAATGCGTCCGTCTTGAGTGTCATAACATAGTTAGGTAGTGGTTTGAATCCTTCTAATGGCAAGTGTGTGTGTTTTGATGAGGGGGGTTAGTGTGTGTGCAATTTTGTGTGAGGGAAATGTCCTTTTTGGCAACTGGGAGAACACACTACAGGATGCACATTCCCCTTTCTAAACACTGATGATGTCAGCACCCTATAAGTACAGCAGGAGAAGGAAAACCTCCCATTAATGCGAATAGTGCGCTCCGCTAATGCATCCGTCTCGAGTGTCATAACATAGTTAGGTAGTGGTTTGAATCCTACAAGTGTGTGTGTTTGGATGAAGGGGTTAGTGTGTGTGCAATTTTGTGTGATGGAAATGTCCCTTTTGGCAACTAGGAGAACACACTACAGGATGCCCATTCCCCTTTCTAAACACTGATGATGTCAGCACCCTATAAGTACAGCAGGAGAAGAGAAACCTCCCACTAATGCGAATAGCACGCTCCGCTAATGCGTCCATCTCAAGTGCCATAACATCGTTAGGTAGTGGTTTGAATCCTGTAAATGGCAAGTGTGTGTGTTTGGATGATTGGGGGTTAGTGTGTGTGCAATTTTGTGTGAGGGAAATGTCCCTTTTGGCAACTGGGAGAACACACTACAGGATGCACATTCCCCTTTCTAAATACTGATGATGTTAGCACCCTATAAGTACAGCAGGAGAAAGTAAACTTCTCAGTAATGCCAATAGCGCACTCTGCTAATGCATCCATCTCAAGTGTCATAACATAGTTAGGTAGTGGTTTGAATGCTGCAAGTGTGTGTGTTTGGATGAGGAGTGTTAGTGTGTGTGCAATTTTGTGTGAGGGAAATGTCCCTTTTGGCAACTGGGAAAACACACTATAGGATGCACATTCCCCTTTCTAAACACTGATGATGTCAGCACCCTATAAGTATAGCAGGAGAAGGAAACCTCCCAATCATGTGAATAGTGCGCTCCGCTAATGCGTCTGTCTCGAGTGTCATAACATAGTTTGGTAGTGGTTTGAATCCTGCAAATGACAAGTGTGTGTGTTTGGATGAAGGGGGTTAGTGTGTGTGCACTTCTGTGTGAGGGAAATGTCCCTTTTGGCAACTAGGAGAACACACTACAGGATGCACATTCCCCTTTCTAAACACTGATGATGTCAGCACCCTATAAGTACAGCAAGAGAAGGTATGTGGCATGGACAATGACTGAGTCATATGTGTCCATTCCTCTGACTGACCTGTATGCTTGTGTTATGTGGTGGGCCATAGTGCCCCACGGGCATATCACTGTGACCTTCACCTTGTCCAGCCTGGTGAGCGTGACCTCACTGTACCGGACAATAAAGGTACCTAACACAACTGTGGCAGGTGTGTTGTCTAGCCGTACAGACTGTGACTGTTTGGCACACAGGATTTGTGTGCTATGTGTTATGCGTGATGTGTTCAGGCATAACGTATGCCTATGTGCCAGCTGCAGAGGTGTCTGCCGCTCAGGCAGGATGCTATTCTTAGGCTCCACGAATGGCCCAGTGTGTTCACGTGCTTGTATTGCTGTCAGTGTAGGTCTACATCAGACTGGTATTGTAGTCACTGTAGTATTTCATGCCACCTGACAGGTTATGCCAGTACTGGGTTCAGAGTGCTTAGTCCCCAGTTTGGCTATGTGGTTCCATCTCATACATGTGTTGTACGTCCATGTGTAGGGGAGAGGGTTGACTGTGTACATGTGGCAGCTGTGACATTGCCACATGACCCACATATTCCACAACTGTACCATAGAGGTGACTGACAACTTATCTTTGCACATGCTACCATAGTATTGTGATTGCCATGGTGATTAACAGCACATAGGGCCAATGGGGAACAAGGTACATAGGTTCATAGGTTCATAGGTTCATACTAGGCTATCTGCCCTAGGGCATTTATGAACCTAGCCAGAATGTGTTTGGCTGTCGCCATCCATTGTAAATATATCTTGCCATGCCCTTTTCCGAGGTTAGTGTACTGTGCCTCTGTCTAACAGTGACACTGAAGTGATACCCAGGGTACACCTACAATGTCCCATCCACTCATCAAGCTTCCTCTTGAAGACATTCAATGAGGGACTCTGCCTAACCTGGACTGGGATTTTATTCCAGAGTGAAGGGAGCCTCTGGGTTATGAATCTGTCCCTCCAGCATGTCCTATTTATTTCAGTGCTGAGGTTCAAGTCTCTCAAGCGTGTAGCCTGATGGGATTTGGATATTCTCAGGTGCAGCATGCCCATTAATTCCGGGTTTGACATGGCTTTATACATCAGGCACAGATCGCCTCTGAACAGGCGGTATGCCACTGAGTAGAGCTGGGGTTTCTTTAACCGGTCAGCATATGGCATCTGTTTGAGCCCTTTGATCCTCTTGGTGAGGTACTTTTGGGGTCTTTCCAGTTGCTGCAGGTGTCTGGTAAAGTACATCCCAACAGCGGGATTGTACTCAATTATGGGCCTGATGAGGGATGAGTAAAGAGGCACGATGTCCTCCCCTGATCTAGACGTGAATCCCTTCATGATGGGTTGGGCTATATAAAATGTCTTTCTAACCACTTTGGTCACGTGGTTGTCAAATGAGAGATTGCTATCAACTTGGGTCCCCAGGTCCCTAATTACTTCTTCTGTACTTAATGGATTACCACCTATGTGGTACTTTGTGGGCACTTTGGTTTTGCCAAAGGTAATGACTATACACTTTCTTGCATTCAGCTTGAGGCCATGGCTCTGGCACAAGTTGTCTGTTTCTATGAGGCCCTTTTGGAGGATGCTTGTGTCGGCTGGAGAGTCGATTATGGCGGCCAGTTTGCAGTCATCTGCATATTTGGTCAGCCATAGTCCTTCCGTGTTGGCCTGTACCTCCGATAAATATTTACCAAACAAGAGAGGTCCCAGGACTGAGCCTTGTGGGACACCACTTGTAACTGCTTTGGAGTCTGGCATGGCTCCAGCAATTCTAACCATGTGGGTTCTGTCCTTGAGCCAGTGTGCAATCCATCTAGTGACATAGGGGCTTATATTTAAGCTGGTGAGCTTCTCTAGAATGCCCGAGTGGGGTATTGTATCGAAGGCTTTTGCGAGGTCCAGGTAGGCTGTGTGGACCACCTTCCCCTCGTCAATGCCTTGCCTTGGTGACTGTTTCAAAGAAATCAACCAGGTTTGAGAGGCAGGATCTGCCCTTAACAATGCCAAACTGGGTATGATCCAGTGTCTGTAGGTCCCCAAAACCTTTATTTATGAGGTCCATGATTATCCTTTCCATAGCTCTGCAGACCGAGCTAGTGTGGCTTATGGGGGAATAGTGTCCAGGATCCATTGAGGCACCACCTTTCTGTAGAGGGACCACTGTTGCTGTATGCCACTCTTTGGCCACATATCCTGTAGTAAGGCTGGGATTGAACAGTAGTTTTATGTTTGGTTGTAGCTCTTCTTGGAGTTCATGTAGGACACAGCCCGGGACACTGTCTGGTCCCATTGATGCAGTGTGTATTGCTTTGGAGAGGGCGGCTCTTACCTGAGCATCTGAGATGTCAGGGGGGGCAGCACTCTGCTGGGATACATATTTGCCCTTTCGGTGTGGAGGGGGGGGGTTTGTGCTGAACCTGTCAGCTAGAATGTTGGCAATGTCTGTAGGTTTGGTGTTTCTATTGACATGTTGGACTACCTCTGAGCATATCTGGGTATTACCACCCAGGTTCCTAACATAACTGAAGAAAGCCTTGTGATTATCCTTAGTGTCCTGTGCAATTTCTCTCAAAGCTGGCCTTAGACAATCTTATGAGTGCCTGTAGTTATTTGCTAATACTGATCAGTGATGCCTTCCCTTTTTGGGATTTTGCTGTATCATTTAGTAGCTTCCTCCTTCTATTGTGTAGTTTGTTTATGGCTGGGGTCCACCAGACAGGACGTCTGCCTTTGGAGGACTGGGTCTTGGTTTTATTCGGGATCACATGATCCATGCATTCCTGAAGGTGTCCATAGAATGCGTTTATAGAGGAATCTGCGGTCTCGTCTGTAGTCTCCACAGGCCCGGGGGCTTTGAAGGTTTCCACCTCAGTTTTGAGGAGTGTGAATTTGCTTTAGAGAAGTTGTTCACTGTGGTGTTCTGGGCAGGGGGTGGGGTCGGGATGTGAATATCCAGTGAGATTAGTTCATGGTCTGATCTTACCAGTGAGGGATACACTTCTGGTCTGGAGCATAGAGTCCCCATGTTGGTGATGATCAGGTACAGTATGTGTCCCCTTCTTGTGGGAGTGGTAACAAGTTGTTCCATAGCATTTGAGCTCATATATTCTAGGAGTCTTTGACCTAGGGTGTTGGAGCTAGAGTCATTCTCCCAGTCTATGTTTGGGTAGTTGACGTTGCCCAATATAATGGTGTTTGGAGAGACTTTCATATTTCCACTGTTCTCAGGAAGGCCGAGTGCAGTTCTTGGGTTTTGGAGGGTGGTCTGTAGCAGGCTATAACCTGGAAGGCAGTTTCACCCATTGTTAGTTGCACATGGATAGTCTCTGATGCTTGGTGCTTTGCCACCAACCTGGAGGTGTGGGTATCTTTGATGAATATCAATACTCCCCCTCCATTTGTGGTTCGTTCCAAGTTCTGGGGCTGAAAAGCATGGTATGAGGTATAACCTGGTAGTGCTGGGCTACTCTCAGTAGCCCTGAACCAGGCATCTGTTACTGCACAGATATCGATGTTCTCCATGCTAAGGAGAGTTTCGAGTGCATGCATCTTGAGGTTTAGACTTCTGTTGTTGGGTAGCATTACTCTTACTTTCTTATCCCTTGTGATACCTATGAAGGTGGGTTTGTCATTTGAGCCTTGCCTAACATAGGCACTATGGGGGTAGCAAGAGCCTTTGCCAATATCCAAAAGCCCAGGAGTGACAGGTGCAAGCCGTCCCTAGCAAAGCAGGTGGTTCAACAGAAGATGAATATGTGAGGGTGTAGTGCCTGTGATTAGTTAGCAGTAGCATATATGACTGCTCACATGGACAAATGCCAGGTAAGTCATATGCAATGTGTCACAGGCAACGTACATGTGAACAGGACAAACAGTGACATTCTGTCAAGTGAGACATGGACATACATATAGTAAGCTATGCAGATGTCACTAGGAGACCACAGAAGCTCTGTAACTATGCATTGCAGGTGGGATCAGTATTCCAGGGTAATTGCAAGCAAACATGCATGCAAACAAAGCTACAGTAAGCAGGACTGCATGTAGTCCATTGTACAACAAACAAGCTGTACCACTTCCAGTAGGTAACACTGCAAATATGCAGGCACTATGCACATGTACATGGAAATACACAGGTCAGATGCCTAGGGTCCAGTCTCAGTGCACACAAGTGTACAGACCATGTACTGTCAGGATGTACAATAACTGGATGGAAACCCATGTGCTCATACCTGCAGTAATACACATGTCAAATAACAGACACTGAGCCTTCACTCAATGGTTCCATACTTAGTAGGATGTATGCTACCTGGCCTGCCACCACAGTATCCCTGACATGTATGGGGACTCTCCCTCCTGTGACAGTTAGTTTTGTGTGTTGGGGCTGTCTAGCATGGTATGGGATGTGAGCTTGCAGTGCTAGGGTGCTCCTGTGTGTCCTGTACCAGTCGTGTAGTACTGCACACATATCAACATCCTCAAACATCCGCATTGCAGAGTCCAGTGTGGGCAACATGCCACTTGCAGTTTACATGTCCATCATTGCGTATTAATACATTCATTACCTTATCCCCTGTGCTACCTATGTATGTAGCCTTCTGTTGACATCCTTACCACCAGTATGCCAACATGTGCAGATGATACACTATGGTACTTACCATGGGTGTAGACAACAGTACATGACAATCACCCTTACTGCATCAGGCATGCTGTGATATACCCACAATTATTCCAGCACACAGTACTGTTAACAACATGATACTATTACTACACGTCTATGTAGTCACCCTGTGCATCAGCAACATGTTAACCTGTACCTGCACTGATGTTACAGATTGCAGGAGGTGGCACAGTTTCATCATATGCACAGGGTGTGAACTTGGTATGCCTGAGTCAGCCACCGATACCACCGATTGACATGTATGTGTATGTGTGTTGGTGAGAGACAGCAGTACAAGGTGGGGCAATGTTGATGCAGTGTGTGCATGTATGCGGTAGCCCTAGGTGTTGTCAATTCGCATGTGTGTATGGATGCACACAGTTCCACCTCATGGCTGCCATATACTGGTGTTTGTGGACAGCCACAGACTGTACCTGCCAGGTCATACAGATCAGTGTCTCTGGCCACGGACATGATACCTATGCCTTGTAGGGGTGCTACGGACCGTATCCGGTACCAACCCAGACTGGGTACTGTCATCAGAAGCAGGTGTTCATTGACTGGACACAGATCCCTGTCGGGCCTGGCCAGAGCCACGTGCACGTGGTCTCCTGGGGTGGTCTGATGACAGCACAGACCCAGCATTGCTGGGGCTGTTGCTGGCACTATGGGGGCGGCCGCGGCCCTGTTGTCGTCCATGACGACTGCCAGCTGCTGCTGTTGCTGGCATACGCCCACGTCGATGCCTCAACCGTCCACCATCGCCCTGGCTCATGGACATGTAGTTGTGGAACCGGTCTAATATGTCACCACAACGTCTGTCTATGACATTGGTGAAATTTTGGATGGCAGCCGCAATGTCACGCATACTGTCAGTCATGGCTGTGCAACATGCTGTCAGCTCCCTCAGACCCTGTCTGGTGTACCGTTCCATACGTGACTGTGCCTGCATGACAGCCCAAAACATAGCTGAGGTTGTAAGACCTCTGTGGGCACGTCTGACAGGGGCAGTACGCCCACGGATGCTCCCACGAGAACCCCTGGACATCTGTCTGTGTGGTACCATCTCAGGGCCATGCCCATGGCTGCTGTGTGGGGAGGCATGTGCCACAGATACCACATTACCCTGGTCAATGCCCACTGTATGCTGTCCATCACCTAGGGACATTGGTGACAAAGGGTGTATTGGCAGGATAACTGTGCGCATTGATGGGGTTGACAGCTGTGTACTGTCAATCGGCTGACCCAATGATGGACCCTGGCATACCTTCCTGTGCCATTACACAGATGTCATCATTATCAGTACCCATGGCACCTGATTCAGGTTCCCTGCTGCATGACACCAGAGCAGCACCAGAACCTGTGGGAGGGAAACAGGAAACACAGTTTACAATGTCTACACATTACCAGTGATGCACACATCCACACATGCACAGGTCCAGACATGCACACATGCACACATGCACACATGCGCACATGCACACATGCACACATGCGCACATGCACACATGCACAGGTGCACACATGCACACATGCACACATGCACAGGTGCACACATGCACACATGCACACATGCGCACATGCACACATGCACACATGCACAGGTGCACACATGCACACGTGCACACATGCACACATGCACACATGCACAGGTGCACACATGCACAGGTGCACACATGCACACATGCACACGTACACATGCACACAGTTGCACACAATTGTACACTACTCAGTATGTGTGATATCAACACACAGACACAGACACACCTGCATGCATAAAAAGAGCACTACTAAGTGAGCCTAATATTACTATTACTATCAAGACTATTACAGGTATTGTTAATACACACTCACCAGCATGGATAGGCTGCATTGCTGTTACACCGGAGGGACCTGCAGAAGTGAGGAAACTAATGTCAGTGGGCACAACTGTGCCATTGTTACTGAGTATGACACAGGTCAGTAGTACAGCAGTTGCCTTTCACAGGTCAGCTGCTAATATTGAGGATATCACACTTGCACATTAAATACTATGATGACAGCTACAAACCAAGGATGCACCTCACACATGCATTAACTACCAGTGTACACAACAGTCAACTATACATATGGCATATTACCTGCACGCTCATAGTCTTGCTGCTGTTTGGCTCCAGCCTCCATCATAATGCATGTCTGCTGCTGTTGTTGCTGCTGGCGGACTGGAGCTACTACACTCATGAGTAGTCCCTCCAGTCTGGTGAGTGGGGGATGTGTAGCCACTCCACCACCTGTGGCGACCTGTTACCTGTGGATATCTGACGCACGCTGACGGACATTTCTGATTAAATCACTGCAGTGATGTTGTACCTGCTCATATGTCCTATTATGCGTGCCTATGTCATTTACCCGACGGACCAGGTCTTGCCACAGTGCAGCCCTCTCCTGCTGATTCTGGCTGGTGCGGGAAAAGAGTATTGCATAATCCCGCACCAGGCTCTGGTGTATCTCCTCATCCTCAGCTGCGGAGTAAGTGGGATTTCGCGGGTGAGCCATGTACCTGAAAGAGAAAATAACCTGATATCAGCAATATATGTCAGCAGAATTTGGCACACATACTACACATGCTACTCGACTGTTATGATACAACATATCTCACATATATAGCATCTGTCTGTCTATTGGTGGATACACATGTAAATGGCCAGGTATCAGTGCTCAGCCAGCAACTGTGCAACAGTACCTGGCACATTCCATATGACATACTACCAAACCCCAGCAGTCAGAACACTGATTCAGGTCCAGAGCACCTCCTCACTCTGGGGGTTTGTATCTAGGTACTGTATGGCCTACATCATCAACTACTGTGAGCTGACCACACACTAATTGCCCTAGATATACATATCCCACCTCCACCACCAGCACAAATGACTATAGTGAACAACATTGCAGATGCAAACTTTACACTTTGTAACAGTGACATGGTATCCTTTCAGCCCATTGGGCCAGTGGAAGACACAACCCACAATACTGACCCCTACACAAATGCTTTCTGCGGACATCTCCAAGAATGCATGAATCATGCAATCCCATATATGACCAAGACACTCTCCACAAAGGGACAGCATCCTGTCTGGTGGACCCCAGCCATAGACAGATTGTATTACAAAAGATGGAAGCTACTGCAAGACAGAGCATAATTCCATAAAGGGAAGGCATGTCTAAGCAGCACTAGTAAGGTTCTATTTTCCCTCATACAAACATCCATGGGCAACTTTGAGAGGGAGATCAAGAGGGACACTACAGATAACCAGAAGGCCTTCTTCAGTTATCTTAGCAACCTGGTCAGAATCCCTCCTCTATGCTCATAGTTAGTACACAACAACAAATATTTCACTGGAACCACAGATATTGACAACATTGTGGCAGACAGGTTCAGTGCAGGTGTCACCCCTCCTCTCCCCAAAATAAGACATAGTTATCCCAGCTGACTGTAACCTCCCTGTCATCACAGATGTCCAGGTGAGAGCCGCCCTCAGGAAAGCAGAATACACAACATGACTGGGACCTGATGGTATCCCCGGTTGCATGCTACATGAACTCTGACAGGAGCTAAACACACTTATAGAAGTGCTATGTAACACTAGCCTGACTACAGGATATGTACCTGTACACTGGTGCACAGCAGCAGTGGTTCCACTCCACGAAGGAGGCACCTCAACATACCAATACAATACAATACAATACAATACATTACAATACAATACTATACAATATGCTATTGCCCCTGGGACTACAGCAGCATACTGTTCTGCTACCCTGACCATTGTGACACATGTGGTGTGATGGTACCTGTTGCTGTCACACAGTTACACAGGGTGACTCATATGGCATATTACCTATCTGACTAACATTCAGCAGGGGTATGTGTGACATGTACTCATGGGGAGTCTTGCTTCTTAACACTGTGTGGTTTATTGCAGGGTATGTCTTATCTGTGGGTAGGAACCTTTACCTCCACATGTGCTCTCTATTGCAGTGGCATGGACGACACACAGCAGTCATTTAGGTTGTGGATGGTGTGAGGTGTTACTATTGTTGTTGGACATCTGTCATGGGTGTGACTTATGTATGTAAATCCAGGAGTGGTAACCTCTATGTGGGTAGTATGTGTGTACTCTGTGGTGTTGTCAGTCACTGTACATTGGTAATGTGTTTGAGTGCATTGTCACAGTGTTGTACATGTCACTGTGTCCTTCTCCATATCTGTAGCTGTCATGTGAGGTACATACCATGGCATCCATTATGTGGTGTGGAGGGGTACACTGACGTACATGTCCATAGCTGACACACCATGTCTACTGACACATACCATGTGCAGGTATTCCAGGAATAGTGTGCCACTGTGAATATCATTGGGGGGACTATTGTACAAATTTATGACCCTGTTCACCCCTGACACATGCAGTGGTGGGCAGCGAATCACATATCTGGTGGTTACTGGTGTAGTTGATTTGAAATGGGGTATGGTACTCCAGTTTTGACACTGGTGTTCACTCAGTGCCTTTGTCACCAGGCACCTGTTGCAATACATCTGTACACATGTGCCTCACTCAGAATATATATACATCTCTCTCTCTCTCTCTCTCTATATATATATATATATATATATATATATATGTATATAGATATATCTATATGTATATATATATATATATATATATATATATATATATATATATATATATATGTCTGTATACATATACACACATATATATTGATGTACATATATTGCTATAGATATGGAAAGGGGGGGCATAGAGGGGGTGAGAGTGACAGAGGGGGTGGGACAGGGGGTGTTGAGGTCATCATATACAGTCATACCTGTAGATAGTCAGATCAGTCTGTCTATGTATATGTATCTACATATATCTATATCTGTATGTGTGTATTACATATATATGTTTGTACATATTCTATCTATCTACATCTGTCTATGTATTCCTACATCTCTCTCTATGTATGTATACATATATGCATATTATATATATATATATATATATATATATATATATATATACATACATACATATTTTGACATACATACGTATCCATATGATAGACAGGTATATCAACATGTTTATCTACCATACTGTATGCACACACTAACATACTGCTAAACATACATAACTGTGAAACCTACTTTGTACATTGCACTACAACCTACAGTCAACCTACATTGATATGTGCACATAGATGCTCTCACATACAAATGTATATACAGCCTTCACTGATTTATTATTTGTAATGTGTCCCTGGTTTTGGCCCTTTGCTCCACATATTTTATTACTTGGTCCAGATGTGTTCCTGTAAGAGGTTGTGGGGTATGGGCAGTGATTATCCTGCTGTGAGTATGTGTGTGGCTTTCAAGGTGCTACAGTGACATTATTACCTACTAGCTACCAACTAGCATGGCTGTTTCTATTCACACACTACTATTATGGAAATCCACTAGTTTTGACAGTAATTCTAAATTACATGCTTTGTGTACTACACATCCTATATTCCCTTTACATTCATTCCTACTATTACATGATATATTTATTTTAGCACAACGCTCTTGTGTAACAGTCATGGCTTAGTGGTAAATCATGCAGGCTACTGTTTTCTGGGTTCGTGACTGCCAGTGGGATTTTATTTTGCTTCTGAACTGACTACAGGACCTGTCAATCAAAGTGACTAAGGCACTTTTAAGCAGTTGCAACTGGGTTAGCGCTGGAATATCAACATGTTTGTCTACCATACTGTATACACACACTAACATACTGCTAAACATACATAACTGTGAAACCTACTTTGTACATTGCACTACAACCTACAGTCAACCTACATTGATATGTGCACATAGATGCTCTCACATACAAATGTATGCACAGCCTTCACTGATTTATTATTTGTAATGTGTCCCTGGTTTTGGCCCTTTGCTCCACATATTTTATTACTTGGTCCAGATATGTTCCTGTAAGAGGTTGTGGGGTATGGGCAGTGATTATCCTGCTGTGAGTATGTGTGTGGCTTGCAAGGTGCTACAGTGACACTATTACCTACTAGCTACCAACTAGCATGGCTGTTTCTGTTCACACACTACTATTATGGAAATCCACTAGTTTTGACAGTAATTCTAAATGACATGCTTTGTGTACTACACATCCTATATTCCCTTTACATTCATTCCTACTATTACATGATATATTTATTTTAGCACAATGCTCTTGTATAACAGTCATGGCTTAGTGGTAAATCATGCAGACTACTGTTTCCAAGGTCCTGGGTTCGGGACTGCCAGTGGGATTTTATTTTACTTCTGAACTGACTACAGGACCTGTCAATCAAAGTGACTAAGGCACTTTTAAGCAGTTGTAACCGGGTTAGCGCTGGTATATCAACATGTTTGTCTACCATACTGTATACACACACTAACATACTGCTAAACATACATAACTGTGAAACCTACTTTGTACATTCTACTACAACCTACAGTCAACCTACATTGATATGTGCACATAGATGCTCTCACATACAAATGTATGTACAGCCTTCACTGATAGTTGCTGTATGTCCCCTGCCCTTTGCACATCTTCATATACATATGGATACAGACCAATGACACATATGGAGGGTTCACAGTATGTAGACCTTTATAGTATTACTTTACATTACCTGTGTTTGTCACAGCTGCTTGTGTTGCCATCTGGTTTTGTGTCCTGCTGCTCCACTTGCCAGTTGTCAGCTTTCAGGTGGCTGTTGCTAAACAGTTTTGTTTGTGTCTGTTTAATTTCATTTTTCTCTGTCTCTGTCTCTCTCTCTCTCTCTCTCTGTCTCTCACTTCCTCCTCAAGGTGTAATGAAAGTATTGCATGTGTGGACTAGGAGTACGGCATACTTTTGTAGGTATCTGCATATGTCCATGTGATGGCCTCTGCACCAATTGTTAGCCAGCATTTGCTAATTGCATGCAGCCAGTTGTGTACTGATTGCAGTTCTTGCTGTGATTTCAGAACAGTGCTATAAAAAGGTATGTGAGATAGACGTAGCCCTTTCAGATTTTAAGGGCAGGGACCATGCTGGTATACTGTGGACAATGTTCTGTGAGTGTAAAGGTTGGTATCTCTCTCATATTTCCAGCTGTGTTGTAGATTAACATTCCTCCATTTATTTCTCCAGTTTCCTGTACTAACTGTGTATGTACACTGACACCTACGACTACTACTACTGTTAATGTGTGTGTGTGTGCTTTCCTTGCACTTTTGCTTGCACTTTGTTGCTATGGCTTCAATATTTGCCCTTTTGCAGTCACTACTTGTATGCCTGCTATGTGTCCTGACTGTAGTGTGCTGCTGTGGCTTTCCTATTTTCCATGTACATTCACACCTTGGAATGCTTGCTATATCTGCTAGGGTGTTACAGCATGCAGTGTGGTCTGGCCATGGTGTGGGCCTTGACATCCATTAGGGTATTTGAGTATGCTGCTGAGCAGGCCCCAGAGACTCTCAGGCGCATCTGTTATCTGCCTCATGGAATGGTACATATCAGTGGGGTACACCCATTAAATTGTCTGGTATGCTGCAGTTGTGACTGTGGGATAGCATGAGCATATGTATTACTACACTTTTTCTGCCATGCAAGTGGTGCATACTTTCAGGACTCCATAGTTACCATTGCATGCGTTGTAACACCTTTCTGCCTACTGTTTGTACATTTCACATGGAGTCTGTGGGGCATCCCTGTAACTCATTCACTGTTGCTATGTCTAGGATCTTAACTATTCAAATATGGTGGTGTCAGACCTCTCATGTGTACAAATATTTGCAGGTTGTCCACATTTCCGCCTCATATTTTGGTCAATATCTCATGCACAGCTTTTTCTGGCAAATCACTCTGGGCTCAAGTCAGAATATAGTGACAAACATTCAAGTTTCAGACTTCATACCCTTCCAAACATCCCACAAAATGCAGAACCTGTTATTCTCTGAACTGTCTGAGTTTGTTGTAACATTATTTGTAATGTGTCCCTGGTTTTGGCCCTTTGCTACACATATTTTATTACTTGGTCCGGATGTGTTCTTGTAAGAGGTTGTGGGGTATGGGCAGTGATTATCCTGCTGTGAGTATGTGTGTGGCTTGCAAGGTGCTACAGTGACATTATTACCTACTAGCTACCAACTAGCATGGCTGTTTCTGTTCACACACTACTATTATGGAAATCCACTAGTTTTGACAGTCATTCTTAATGCCATGCTTTGTGTACTACACATCCTATATTCCCTTTACATTCATTCCTCCTATTACATGGTATATTTATTTTAGCACAATGTTCTTGTATAACAGTCATGGCTTAGTGGTAAATCATGCAGACTACTGTTTCCAAGGTCCTGCGTTCGGGACTGCCAGTGGGATTTTATTTTGTTTCTGAACTGACTACAGGACCTGTCAATCAAAGTGACTAAGGCACTTTTAAGCAGTTGTAACTGGGTTAGCGCTGGTTTGCGCAGAGCTCACGCATGCGCACTGGCGTTCAGCTCCGTGCACACACGTGCACACCCGCTTACAACCGCTTAAACATGCTTACTCTTGTGCACACCCGCGCTATTTTCTTTGTAAGAAATGAAAATGGGGAGACAGGAAAGTGGTGAAAAAGGGGTCACAAAGAGGGTAAGACAGTAGGGAAACAAGCTTGGGTTTTGCAGGAGGGATGTAGGTAAGGCCCATAGCTGCCCATTTCTTCATCAGCAACAGCTGTGCATATGTTTGTAATTTGGTGTGACATTTGATACCTTCCACCCCTGAGAGAGGTGTAAGGACAACAATAATACTTGTTGTACAGCCAATTGTAATTGATAGTTTTCATGTCCAGCAGACATGTGTGCGGAATGGGCAGCTATGTATGGGGCGTAATTTTTTTGTGGGTACAGAGTGCCCTTTTTTTTTTTTTCAGGTGAGAGTGGTATGTCAGGTGAAGAAAGTCGGTATAGCTCGGGAGGTAGGTTGGGTAGGTCAACAGACAAGACAAACAAGACACATGCAGGGGCGGTGTATGACACGTGTGGGGGGGTTGCACAATTGACAGGGACGGAGGTTTGGATATCCAGAGCCCATGAGCCCACAGATGGCAACAGTGGAACTGATATCCCCACCCATGGGCATTTGCCACTGTTCCTTCACTGCCCAGGACGGGGCTGTGCTGGGGGCTGTGTAGGTCGGGCAACAGGCATGCCCGTAAGTTGTGCCACCTGTGCCTCAAGCTGGCATAGGGGCTCAAGAACAGAGTCCCGGATCTCCCTACGCACCACAGTCCGGATGCTACGGAGGGTGAGTGGTTGTTCTCCTCCGGCCATGCTTGCAGAGGGGGGACGGGCCCCATCCCCTGCAGCACTTCCACCCACAGGTGGCACAGGGCCACCGGAGG
This sequence comes from Protopterus annectens, assembly GCF_019279795.1. Taxonomy (NCBI): domain Eukaryota; kingdom Metazoa; phylum Chordata; order Ceratodontiformes; family Protopteridae; genus Protopterus; species Protopterus annectens. The sequence goes on from NC_056729.1 coordinate 897,265,726, forward strand.
AGGGTCCAGACTGGGCACTAGTGCCAGGTGCACTCGTCAGCTGAGGTGGGAGAGGTGGGTCCGCTGGAACCCACCTTCCCTGTCATTCTATGTTTTGCATTATGTCATGACAGTTTTGGTTAGTAACATACAATACCATTCGCAATTAGTTGTAACAGCATGCATTAGTATTCCCATTATCCAAACACCCAGATATTCACACCATTGAACAGCGAGCATAACACATGCATAATTTGAACAGCAATACACAGTCCAACAACATGCAGGGTTGATTGATGGCAACAGGCCATCAGATTTGGATGTACGAACAGGGCAGATGCATCAACGGACATGCAGATATTTATGACCCATCAGGACAAATGTCCAGGGGTGTTAATTGTGATTGCACATACCAATTTCGCGTGGAATGGATTATATGTGGTTATAGGGTGGGGTGAAGAAAATATTATTAACACCTTCAAATACCAATATATATATGCTGTACATTTCTAATGGCTACAGATATATACACACTACTGTTCTAACTACAGTTTCCTATATGATAACTACTTCACTTTGGTGATAGGACTGTTAATGCTACATCAATGTACATTTTATTGTTATTCATACATGTTCATATCTGGCTTTGTTCAGCTACATCATCCTGCTACATTTGCTTTATATAGCTATAGACAACTGTGGATGTTTGATATTTCAGACAATCATACTATCTGCATATTGCAGACTGAGAGCAACATATCCAGATTTTGGGATACACATTCCAGCTGCAGCAACACTTTGGACACATTTTGCAGTTTGGTTCTACTTGTCACATTCATTTCATTCTGTACTGACTGCAGTATACTTTATTCAAGGGTTATTACTACTTTATTGGTGGATTCATAACTCTTTCTCACACCCTCTCACTTGTTTTCATTTTACTATTCAGGATAGTACTTACTTCTAGGCTTTATTGACATGTTTTACCTGTAGTTATTACAATCCTTTCCAGCAGTCTCACTTCTGTCATGTTTCAGTATTTCAACAGGGATATATTTCACACATGTGATTTGCTCATCTTCTGCAGCTGTACTTTTCAGCCTGCTGCAGGTTATGCACTATTATATTACAGGTGGGGCATCTTTATTTCAGACTTTATTTGAGACATTTTCATTTTTCTGTTTGGATCACAGACTGCAACACACTTTTGTAATCAAGCAATACTTGCAAACACTTTTACACTGTTACTTGCACATTGTATTACTTAGTGACTACGCTGCACTCTTTTGCTAACTGTCATACTTTGATATTTCTTTACAGTTACTGGGAGTGGATTACTGACCTGCCTGGTGGCGCAACCGCACCAGCCTATCGCCATAGGCTCTGCGGTTCGCAGAACGGACACCTGCAGCTGTAATATAAATGAAGTAATATTGGAATACACATCCATAATATCAGCTAATTTAATTTCTTACATACATAATTAAATGTAACTTACTCAGTAGTGGGGCGTTGGGCATTTGCCGGGCCTCCTATATCCAAAGGTTCAATTGGTCCTGCTTGCATCTTTTCAGGTCCACATGGTGGTGACGGACCTGCTCACCAGTTCTTGGAATCCCTGTGGCACTGGTGAGATTATGAGCCAACCGGTCTCACGTCTCAGCCCTATATGCTCCCCACAGGACCTGGCCCTGCATGAGTTGGGCCTCATGATTGTGGACTAGGAGCCAGACCATGTATCTGGACTCCTCAACACCCCACCTCTGTGCTCAAATGCAACTACCCTCACCTACACCTGACATTCTGGCTGCAAGTCAGTTCTACAATCATTTATGCTGTGTATTCCCGCCTATGGGGCTTATATATGCCGTTTTTCCCGCACTTATCTGTGATTGTCCATTTTGGAATTGTATCCACTTCACAAAACCTGCTTTGTCATGCTCCACTTTTTATTCATTCCTATATATTTGCTATTACTGCATTTCTCAATACAGCTGTCATGGCTTAGTGGTTCAGTACCTTGACTATGGTGCATGGTATCCTGGGTTCGAACCTGGCCACTGCTTTTTATATTTTATGACTGTCTAGACAGGCTAGGGGGTGTGTCTGTGTAAAGGCAGTTTTGTTATAGCTTGCTCAACGTTGCCCGTCGGTTAGCTTGTTAGCGCGGTGTGCAGCTCCGTGCAAATGGGGTGCGCTGGCTTACGCCTCATTTGGCTGTCAGCACACATATCACGCTCAGCTCAGCTAGGGTCACACAGTTTCAGCATGTTAAACCACTGCTCACCTACGGGCACTCGATACGCACCTGTTAAACCACTGCTCAGCTACGGGCATTCATTTTGCACCAGGTAAACCACTGCTCACCTACGGGCAGATGCACTCACCCTGTTAAACTGTGGCTCAGCTATAGGCACATCTGACATTTTTTATTGTTTTGTTACCTCACATTTCTTCAAAATAAATGGACTATTTCATTACATTTTACATAAAATGTGATTTTATATGTGTACATGTTTGTCAAGGACTTGTTTCGTGCTTATTTTGCTAAAAATAAAAATTGGTGTTGTGGGGGCTCGAACCATAAATGCCTGCTTTTCAGCCGACATCTCTACCGCTACACTATTGCTTCTTGGTTTACTTTGCATATTTAGTTCTTATATGCTTTTCCACTGACTGCTAACTGTAGCTGCGCTACGGGCACGCCCACGCAAACGAGCACACTCACGGGCAAACATATTTACGATTTAAAAAAAATTTATAACATGTTCATTTATATATTTTCTGTTCATAGTCTGTGGGGGCATATGTTGTGTTGTGTTTATTCACATTTCCATGGACTCTGTCATGGGTGTTTACTTTGGGCACTTTTACTCTTCTGGGGGCGTGTCCGCTTACAGGGCTCGGCCTACGGACACGCCCCCTACTGTCTTACACGGACCGTGTTAGCCTTAGGGGTGATTCAGCATGCTCTCATGAATATGCAAAGCATGCTGACATCACTCCGTTTAACTGCAGCCTCTGTGTAAGAGTTATAACTCTTACACGGAGGCTTCGTGAATCCTGCCCATAGTTTAGAAATTAAAAGTAATAATTGGTAGTTCTTACAAATTTGTAGGGATTATGCAATTGTTAAAGTAAATATTACCCATGATATGCATACACTGTCTTTCCCTAAGACATTTTACTTAGTAGTAATGACAATTCAGTAAGTAATAAATGCAGCCAAATATTGAAGCAGCTATGGCAGAATGCTCACAGTCTCAAATTAAGCCAAGTTATAAATCCACAGAATGTTCACAGTCTCAAGCCAAGTCAAGTTATAAATCCACGTCTTATTTCCAGATAAAATCCCTTTATTGCAAGTAAATTACAACAGGTAAGTGCTTTCACAAACTTCTGTTTGCTTCATCAGACCATAAACAAGCAAACTCAGCCCCCCCCTTTTATACTCATGCAAATAGTCAAACTTCAAATGAACAAAAATCACAGTCAATCCTATATTCAAAGCACCTCCCCACTATTAAATTAAAGCACTCACAGTAAAATATACATCTAAGATGCATATAAAATAAGCATAAAATAACATAGAATCAAATAAAATAAAATAGAGCTAACATCATAGAGTTCAGTGATGTCAGTTTATCTCATGTGTTCATTTCAGCAAGCTCCTAGTTTTCAACTTGGAAACGATGGAAAGATGGTCATTCAAACCCTGCCCTATATGTGTCACCAGTCTTATTATCCAGTCAAGCTCTCACTCCTCTGTTCTTGAACTGATGTCACCCATCCTGACATCCTCTTTGACTATTTCTAGTACATTAAACTGAAAGTGATGTTCAGCTTTACAAGATAGAATATGTTTAGCAACAGCACTATAAGTTTGTAATCTTTTTAAACAATACATATGGTCCCTAATGTGCTATCTTAGCCTTCTATTGGTTTTTACCCACATAGAATTCTCTACAGCAAGTGCACCCATCTAAATACACTAAATTCATGCTGTTACAATCAGCCTCTATATTAAAGAGAAACGTCCTTCCTGTATCTGGATGTACAAATTCTCCACATTCAAAAATGTATTGGCAAAAATTACATTTCATACATTTCCTAGTTCCTCCGACTGGCATTTGTACCTTCATATCTATACTACTTCTAGGGTAGCATAACTACTTTTAAGACATCTATTATTCTTATACACTAAAGAGGGCTTTTTACCTACTAAACCTGCTATTTCTCTATCAACCTGTAAGATATGCCAGTTATTCTCTAGTATCCCCCTTAATGCTCGATTGTCACTCATATAAGTGACTGCCACTGCTACATTAGTACTCATCATTTGTTGTTTAGTATTACAACTCCTCCTGTTTGAAAAGTATGGCTTTTCCCTGTCCTTTCTATTATGTCTAGCATAATTGCATGCCTCCACAACATTCTTGCTACCATAGCCTCTGCCTTCAAAATCTCTTTTTAGTTGTTTCAATTTAGTTTCAAAATCTGTGTCTCTATCTATAAGTCTAGAACATCTCATGGCTTGCCCTCTCAGTACATTGCGAAACACATGCTGGGGGTGCATACTTGTTCTATGTAAATACGTTGCCCTTTGGCAATTTTTACCAAAATGATTAGTATGTAGAAAATTCTGATTATCTACAGTAAGTCTAATGTCCAGAAAATCTATTACTTCTCTGGAATATTGACTCCTAAATTTCAGAAAACTTCAACTAGTATTTAAATGTTCAACAAACAATAGTAGATCGACCTCTTCACCCTCCCATAGAATGTAGAGGTCATCCACAAAACGTCTGTACAGACGTAAAGATGTATTTGCCAAAGTACGGCCAAAAACAGTATTTGCTTTTCACTCAGCCATAATGATGTTGGCATAGCTATTGGCACAAGGTGTGCACATAGTTACGCCAGACACCTGCAAAAAATACTCATTGTCAAAGACAAAGGCATTGCTCTCTAGCACTAATTCTAAGAGATAACATATGAGATCAACATGTCTCTCATCACATATCATGTGTCGCATCAAAAAATCTTTCATCATGGTAATTTTTATTTTTATTTATTTAACATTTGTTGACCGGGAATGTCCGACTAGGTTCCACAGAGCCTGTTTTCAGCGGAGGCCCGGGGAGAAATGCTCCAGATTCACCATTAAGGATCATAGTAAATTATGACCACATCAAGTGTTGTCATTATAGTCCTGTGATATACACATGCCGCCTTAGTACAATCAGACAAGTCCTGTAAAAACTGTTTACTTTCATTTAATATATACTCACATTTTATTAGTGCAGGTTTTAGCTGTTTTTCAATATATATGGACAATGGCTCCATCAACCAGCCATTGCCTGACTCTATCAGTCTAAATGGTGGCCTTAACAGATCTTTATGTATTTTAGGTAAACCCTGAAATGTGGGTACCCAGGGAAATTCAGCCATAAAATATCTAAACATATCTCTTGTGATAAACAGTTCATTCACACATGCTACTAATGCATTAATAACGTTTTTATGAATAACAGTGACAGCCTCTTTACCTATACATTTATAAACTTCAGGGGCAGAGAGCATTTCTTTCAAAGAAGAAAAGTAGAAATCCCTGTCCATCACTACAGTTAGCCCGCCCTTATCAGCTGGGTGAATAACCACTGTTCCATCAGTTTCCAAGTTTATTAGCACTTGTTTCTCATCATTTGATAAATTATCAAACCTATTACTCACATTCTTATTATTACTAAAAATTCATACACATGCTGCTCACATATTTTATAAAAAAACATCTAACACTGGATGATACTGGGGATTAAAAGTGCTCAGCTTGGCAAATTTAAACTCATTGCTACACTGTGTCGTATCTTTAAATAATAATTTCAATTGCACATTATGCATAAACATTCTAAGACCCACCAACACATCAGTTAAAACTACAGCTTAAGCAGGGATAAATGACAAACCTCTGCTCAGTAAAAAAACATTCAGTCTCAGATAAATACTTGGTGGATATATTCCATACCAAGTCCTGTCCACAGTTTTCTACATTCTCTCTAGTGTATTCACTCCCTGGCTATCCATTCTCCTTCTGTTTTTCCCTCCAAGTCTCTCCATTGTCTAATGACTGTTTCCTCTTCCTTATGGGCAAAGGGAAAGAAAAAAATATGGCTTCTTGATGAACACTGAAGCCTTCAGTCTAACCACAGGATCTAGCTCTGTTGTTCTCCTCACCATTGACGTACTCATACTCGTGCCTTCACCCGCCAATGGCATTGCATAAACAGATGCCTCCTGCATATTAGGCGATTGAATGGGCTCAACCACCTGGCTAGTTGTTATAGTAATGGGGCTGTTGTCATTGTTGCTAGCCACTGTCTCTCATGCCTTTGCAATGGTTTCACTGTAGGTTTATTCCCCTCAGCATGTATGCGAGTTTGAGTCCATGTAAAAACATGACCTGCCTGGGAATCATGAGTGTCCCTTTGCATCTTTTTTCTTTTCTGTTGCATCAGCCTGCTCTCATAAAATGGAATCTAATCCATAATAGATAGTACTCGGGTATCTTTTTTAACATCACCAACTAGGCTACAAATAATATCATAATGCCCTTGTATTCCTTTCGATAGTTGTTCTTCCACTGGATGAAAGTAATCTATTAATAGACACATATAGGCATGACTAGTGTCTAAATTAATTTTCTGCCACTTAGCCAACAACTCGGGGTGAGAGTCTCCATATGTAGGCATAGTAAAGACCCACAACCCCTGCGGAACAATATTCAGGGCAGTGCAAGCTTCAAAATGCATGGGTTGATACTGTAGACATTTCAATTGATATAAGTCATCCTGCATAACTCGTAGGTTTTCTTGAAGGCACCCTAAGTCAGTCACACTCATATTCACTTCTGATTCAGATGTTATAATACTATCAAGTAAAAACGGGTTGCTAGCAACATATATGCATTTGTTTACAGTCTCTTTTACATCCTAAGGTATTCTCCAAGGGTCCATTATTCAGCATATTCAAAGCAACATTACCTCCTGCCATATGTTGGGTTGAGACACAAATAACACAGTAAGAAAAAAACAAACCTCAAGGTCTCAACTGCCACTCAATGATACAAAAATGAAATAAATGCAGCCAAATATCGAAGCAGCTATGGCAGAATGCTCACAGTCTCAAACTAAACCAAGTTATAAATCCAGAGAATTTTCACAGTCTCAATTCAAGTCAAGTTATAAATCCACACGTCTTATTTCCAGATAAAATCCCTTTATTGCAAGTAAATTACAACAGGTAAGCCCTTTCACAAACTTCTGTTTGCTTTATCAGACCATAAACATGCAAGCTTAACCCTCACCTTTTTATACTCATGCAAATAGTCAAACTTCAAATGAACAAATCACAGTCAATCCTATATTCAAAGCAGCACCCCACAATTAAATTAAAGCACTCACAGTAAAATATACATCTAAGATGCATATAAAATAAGCATAAAATAACATAGAATCAAATAAAATAAAATAGAGCTAACATCATAGAGTTCAGTGATGTCAATTTATTATTTCATTTGGTCATTTCAACAATCTCCTATTTTTTAACTTGGAAACGATGGAAAGATGGTCATTCAAACCCTGCCCTATATGTGTCACCAGTCTTATTATCCAGTCAAGCTCTCACTCCTCTGTTCTTGAACTGATGTCACCCATCCTGACATCCTCTTTAACTATTTCTAATACATTAAACTAAAAGTGATGTTCAGCTCCACAAGATAGAGTATGTTTAGCAACAGCAATATAAGTTTGTTCTCTTTTTAAACAATACACATAGCCCCTAATGTGCTCTATTAGCCTTCTCTTGGTTTTACCCACATAGAATGCTCTACAGAAAGTGCACCCAGCTAAATACACTAAATTCATACTGTTACAATCAGCCTCTATATTAAAGAGAAACTTCCTTCCTGTATCAGGATGTACAAATTCTACACCTTCAAAAATGTATTAGCAAAAATTACATTTCATACATTTCCTAGTTCCTCCGACTGACCTTTGTACCTTCATATCCAAGGGCGCCCGCAGGCAGGTGCAAGGGGGTGCACTTGCACCCCCCTGGAATCGGCTGACTAGTTTTAAAAAAATTTTTTTTTTTTTTTTTTGGGCGCGTTCTTCTTTAAGAAGAAAGAAGTCCAGTCACGGGTGTGCTGACATTATCGCTCATCGTGCAGTGCTCATATTTTCAAGTTTGCGAGCGGGAACTTACATGGACGGTTTCGGGTTCGCAAGCGGGAACTGAGATGGACTTCACTGAAGATGGAGGCGGGACATGGACGGTTTTGGGTTCGCAAGCGGGATGGACGGATACTTAGGAGCGAGCGGAAACTGAAACGGACGGAAGATGGGACACTTTCAGAGTGAGTAGTTGGACAGAAGATGGGACTGTGTGTGTGTGTGTGTGTGTGTGTGTTACTATCTCTTAGCAAACACATCCCCTCAGATGGGCCCTCTAATTTAACTTTTCAGTAGTAGAGTGAAATTATGCAGTACTCCTTCTGTTTCTGCCCTGCTCTTACTGATAAAGACAATAAAATACTTTGTTCAGTTGGCCGAGAATGTCAGCCTTGTCTGCCATTCCGTGAAACGGGGGCGTGATGGCATCAGGCCAGTCACTTCTTATCAATTTTTGTTTTCTTTCTTTCTTTTTTTTTCTTTCATTTCTGAATTTCTTTACTTTTTAAAACATTTATAAAAAAAAATAATTATGCAAAACATGCAGATGTGGTTATACACTAATCGTTTAAATACTTATTTTTTTTTATTTATTATTTTTATTTATTTGAATTTTGGGGTTACAACTTGGGACATAAGTGACTCATTTACAAAACTTCCAAGCTCAGCTGGAAATAGTTCAAAGCACAGAATTATACTGAAAAGAATATTCAGAAATATGTGTCAGAGTAAAATCTAAAATCAGAGCACACAACTATATGGCTAACTTACTGAGAAGAGGAACAGATCTACCTGGTTCCTGTGTTAGCAGCTACTGTCATGTCGGCAGGGTGCTACACAAGTGTTTCAGAATCCCTAGCACACTGTGGACAGGATCTAAATATCAATGTTTTGAAATTTATTCGATTTGTAGGCTCCTGAGAAAGATAAGATACCAGTGCTTATGGTACAAAAGGTAGCGGCATAGTATGGAGTGTTGAGTGAGAAAGGGAAGACCTGACTCCATAGAAAGATAGAGGTGAGAGGTGAGTTTGGAGTTAGCTAAGGAAGACAGAAAAGAACACAGTTCTCGAAGTACATGTCAGGGAATGATATGGATCATTCAGTTGTGTTGAAAATGTGTAGGAGCTTATGGTTCTTGTGTGTGCCTTTAGTTTTTCAGTCTAAACTTCAGCAGTCATCCAGATATAGTAACTTAAAAATGAATGCTTCAGTCTGTAGGTTTGCTGGCAGAGTACATTCTAGTATTGTGATTAGGATACCCATTATAAGGAAATCTTAGCCTACACTGTTAATGACTTGATCACTCCATAGCAAATGGATAGGAGAGTGAGTTTTCTATTTACAATTTCGTGAAAGTGAGTTGAAAATGTCAGTGCATGTTCCAGCCAAATTCCCATGTATTTACAAATCTGCACAATTTCAGTGGTATTATCTGTTGGTACCTTAAACCACCAGGTGTCTTAAACAACGCTGAATCTCTCTTTGAGTTCCAAATAGAACAGATCTATTCTTACTCAGATTGACCTGTAAGCTGTTTGTTGTAGTATGTACTGTCGGTGAGCCAGGTCTTTTGATAAGTCTGTTGGGATCACGGGCATTGCCCAGATGATCATATCATATAACTATAACAGTTTGCTGCCAATAAGTGTGACTATGTACTAACATGAAAATATGAACTGTAGTCTTTATTTTGAGTGAGTAGGTTTGTTTACCAAATCGATTTCTTCAGACTGTTTTGTTCAAGGCATTCTAACATTGCGCAGGTCATGCAGAGAGTGAGGAAATGTACAAAGAGTACAAATAGTAGGTGACCCAAGAGAAAACCTTGGTAACCATATGTTTCATGGCAGAGGGTGGTACTAATATTGGTTAGTAGTTACATAAAAGGTTCTTTGTTTTAGACACCACAAAACTGACTTGACTGAGTTACTCAGACCATATGGTGCAAGTTCATAGAGCTGATGACATATATAGTCAAATGCTTTCACAAGATTAATGAAACGCCTGCAGTTACTTCACCCTCATCTACTGCCTCTGTGATAGACTTGATGAAGAAAAGTAAAGCTGTAGTGGTTGTTGTGTCTTTCCTAAATCCATGTTGCTGCTGTTTGAATAAGCCAAAGGTTTCAGTATCAGTTTGATTTCTAAATATGCACACAGACCACAATCTTGCACCATATGTTCTAACTGCATGTGCACATTAAGCTAAGATGTTATGTGGGTTTGGCATAATAGTTAAGGTCTTCACCTGATAGACACAAGGCACAAGGTCTGACTCTGTCCTCAGGCCTATTGAGGACAGATGACAGAGGACAGAATCAGACCACTGTCCTCAGGCCTATTGATTAGGCTTAAAATGGTCCTTCAGGGCAGTTAGCCTAGTATTCACCTACAAATGTGTCTCTAGCAATGCTCTTGCACTTAGACATACCCAGATGAACTTTAGAAACATCATATTTCTCAGCTGAATGGGTATGATCATGTTCTCACTTTTCAACACAAGTTCTTGGATGCATGACATTTCATCTGTGAATAGAAATTTGACTTTATCAATGGATATAACAGCATCTGACCATCCTGTCATGATGACATCATGGATAAGTTGCATCTCTAGATGATTTCAGGTAGCAGCTCTTGATCCTTGAAGTTTTACAGCAGTTACTAAAATTATGTTACCAACAGTAACACTTAAAAGTCTTTCTCAAACAAATATTCCTTGCTTTCCTTAAAATACACTGAGTATCTGAATATGAGATTTCCTGGCATGTACTGCAGTTGAAGATCTCTGTGATGTCACAACATTCTGTGTAGTTGGGCAGCCAACTTGTGTAGAAATTTACTGAGCATGTTTTATAGACGTTTATGGTCAGACTCTACAGTAACATGCTTCCTGTACATTCATTCATGGAACTGTGACATCCAAACTCTGATGTAAGCGTTTCTTTTTCTATTACAACATGAGCTTGTGCATCTGTTAATGTCTGAGATGCATAATCATCTGGGTTGCATTCCTGCTCCTAACTTTTGTTGACTGGCAGAGCCGGCCATAGGCTTAGGCCAACTAGGGTTTGTTCCTCATAAAATTTGTGGTTTTCTAGCAAATCATTTAGGAATGAAGTCACTAAATGACAGACATTGAGTTTCAGACGTCATAACCTTCAGAAAAATGCATGCTAATGCAAGACTGTCTTAAGTTTATACAAGAGCAATTTTTAGTAGTGTTTGTATGTTCCCCCAATATATTTGGCCTTGTCCAGATTTCCTGCATTAAGAGGTTGAGAGGTACGTGCAAATCACTTTGTAGATTAGGAATATCCAAACCTCTCAATTGTCCCCAATTTTGGCTCAAAATGTTGCTCTCCCCTAATAATCCCTCCTCCAAAATGGCAATTTTGGAAGAAAATGTGGAGGGTTTACAATTATATATAACTGTAATGATCAGAGTTATAGATTACTTTCATTTCAGAAATGCATGTAGATGCTCTTATTTTGTTAGCTGCTCAAGTTAACAGTGTTAATATTAAAAAGGTGTCCCTTTTTTGAAAGGTTCCCAGCTGTATTGTGTGGCAACTTTATATTTTTGCATCACATTTTGGTCCGTTTTTCATAAAATTGTGGTTTTCTGCCAAATTAGTGGCAAGTCATTAAAGATTGAAGTTAGAAAATAATGGCAGACATTTGAGTTTCAGATTTTATACCCTTCAGAAAATTCGTACTAATGCAAGATCTACTACTGTTCTATTATCTAAGTTAATAAGAGCAATATTTAAAAATTGGCCTTATTTTTGGGCTTGTGTCCCACTTCTAGTTCTATGTATGGTTTTGCCCAGATTTCTTGCTCTGAAGTTGAGAGGTATGAGTGTCAGAGCCATCACTGTCAGCCAGAGACATTTCAAATTATGACATACTTATTGCACCCCACCCCCCATTGTAGTGGCTCTGGATGTGTCCAAGGAAGGCAAGGGGCAGTTATGCAGTGTAAGTGTGCAGAGTATTCCCCCATCCAAGGTAGATCACAAATACGACCGTGGCTTTTCATCTGTCCTTGATTTTGCAGAATGTTCTGATTTTCTATCAGATTTTTATACTGTTGATTTATGCTTCTTATTATTCAGGAACTGCATGCTGTCACAGTGCCCTGTTGCTCTGTTTAAGTAGCCATGGTTTAATGAACATCAGGTAAGCTTGTTGGAGATTGTAAGATGCAAGTAAGCTTTAGTAAGCATACTGTTAAAGAATTACCAGCATTGAAAGCCTTTTCGTTGTTGCCATGCAGAGAATATTTACATAACTAGATAATGTATAAGCCTTGGGTATTGAAATGCGTATGACAGTATTTGTAATAAAAGGACAGGATTACAGTATTTTCAGAAGCTCACTACATTTTATTGGAGACCAGTGTCTTATAGCAGTGTCTGTGTGTTAGTACACTTGTAGTTGGGTGGCTTTAATGGTATATGGTAAATAAGCATTGCTACCTTACTTAAAAGCCAAGCCCTGCAACAACTAGGTAAGCTCCACACTGAAGTCAAAACACAATAGCTCTGGTGGGTAAATGTACTCTGTAGTAATCAAAAAAGGCAAATGTTTGAAATAACTGCAGCTTATGTGCAAACACAATAGGTAGTGATGAAACAATGCTCTGCTAAAAATGCTTTAATGCACTACATTGCTGAGCTGCAGATCAGTTATATTCACTGGCTACCAGGATTTCACCCACTTCAGATCAAGCACGGTGCCGTTCAATGCAACCTTCCCAGAACTAATTCAAGTTTGACCAGAATTATTTGGGGTGTGTGTGTGTGTGTGTGTGTGTGTGTGTGTGTGTGTGTGTGTGTGTGTGTGTGTGTGTGTGTGTGTGTGTGTGTGTGTGTGTGTGTGTGTGTGTGTGTGTGTGTGTGTGTTTCACCCACTTCAGATCAAGCACGGTGCCGTTCAATGCAACCTTCCCAGAACTAATTCAAGTTTGACCAGAATTATTTGGGGGGTGTGTGTGTGTGTGTGTGTGTGTGTGTGTGTGTGTGTGTGTGTGTGTGTGTGTGTGTGTGTGTAAGAGGGAGGTAGCATACCCCTCGGCTGTCCAGTTTTTGCAGAATGTCCAGATTTTTGCCCCATATTCCTCCTAAAAGGATTGAAGTTGCTAAATAATGAGAGACATTTCAGTTTTAGACATCATATCATTTAGAAAAATGCATACTAACACAAATCCTGTTATTCTTGCAATTTTCTAAGTTTGAGAGCCATATTTATAATCTGTCCCTATTTATTTTAGGCTTTGTCCAGATTTCTTGCACTAAGGTTGAGGCCTTGAGGGGTGTGGTATGTTTGTGTGTGTGTGAGAGAGAGAGAGAGAGAGAGAGAGAGAGAGAGAGACAGTGAAATGCCCAAGTTAGAGTTAGCAGGTGGAATTTATTTTCCAAGTGTATTTTCAAGGAACTGTGAGGTTTAAGGGAAGTGAAGTTTACTGCTGCTCATGCCAAGTCTATTTACAATGTGCAACTGTTTTGTTTAGCAAATGGTATCTCTATTGTGGTATAAAGTTTTAAAGCTATGTTAGTAGCACCACAAGTAGAATACTTGCATCTTAATGTAGAGGCTTGAGTTTTTTTTCCTACAGCATGTACATTTGTATGCTGCAGTCCTGAGGATGTCCTCCTTTGGATGAGATGCCTAATAACTATGAACCTGTTTTTCAGCTTGCCATCCATTTTCTATTGCAACATACCAGCTTACCATTTTTTTTTAATTTAACATAGGCAATTTATTCTTTGACGGCAGCAGGCACTGAATTTGTAGATTAAACACTGAAATATACAGTTGTTTTCTAGCAACAACCTCTTCATTAGTTTCAGATATATTTAATGTGGAATTATTCAGATTACTTTTACTTCGGCAGAGATTGTGTGTATTGACTGATATTGGTGGATTGTAATGAGTGGCCTTTTATGGTTGAAATGTTCTGAATTGGGCAGCTTGTCATTATTGGTTTGTATATTTTGTTTCATTGCTGACTGGAAAAATGTTCAAAACTATAAATTTAAAACACACTCAAGTGTTGCTGTATAATGCAAGGGATATAATTCAATTATATATTATAATTAATACAATCAGGTAAATCAAATAACTTTTGCATGGCCCTAACAGTGTGCAAGGAGCCTATTGCTTGAAAACAGTTCAAAGGTAAATAACCTGCCACTGGCCAGATGCATTTTCTTTGAATGTGGGTTTCAATGCTGTTTCATTGAATGTGAATTTCAAAAGTAGAGAAGCTTTAATGCCAAGTCTGTTTTTGTTGTAAGACTATTGCTTTGTTTAGGTTTAGTAAATGTCTATCAGTGTTTGGGCGATAATGTTTGAAATAAAAGTTGTAAATTAAATCCAACTGCCTGTAATCATTGTAGAACTAAAGCATAAAACAGTATGCACACAGAGATTTGAACAGTGTCTATGGCAAATGGGGAGAAATTGCCAAGTAATGGGACTCTGGAATGGCTGTGTGGGCGGGGCTTGGGGGTGGGTGGACTTGGGTGGGGCTGTGTTGGCGGGGGCGGGGAGAGCTATGTGGGTGGGGCTCTGGGTTTGCACTCCCCTGCAAAAAATCCTGCGGGCTCCCTTGTTCATATCTATACTACATCTAGGGTAGCATAACCTCCTTTCAAGAGATCTATTATTCTTATAAACTAAAGAGGGCTTTTCACCTACTAAACTTGCTATCTCTCCATTGACCTGTAAGATATACCAATTTTTCTCTAGTATCCCCCTCAATGCTCGATTGTCACTCATATAAGTGACTGCCACTGCTGCATTAGTATGCCTCATTTGTTGTTTAGTATTACAACTCCCCCTGTTTGAATAGTAGGGCTTTGCCCTGTCCTTTCTAATATGTCTAGCATAATTACATGCCTCCACAACATGTGTGTGTGTGTGTGTGTGTGTGTGTGTGTGTGTGTGTGTGTGTGTTTTATGTATGTGTGTGTGTTTGCATTTTGTTTAGGTGTGTGTGTGTGTGCGTGTGTGTGCGTGTGTGTGCGTGTGTGTGTGTGTGTGTGTGTGTGTGTGTGTGTGTGTGTGTGAGTGTGTGTGTGTGTGTGTGCGTGTGTGCGCGTGTGTCAATGCCTGCACAAACTGAGACATTTATAGCAGTTGATAATAAAATGCCATTGAATTGCAAAATACTGCATTTTTGGAGCAGAGCCTTTTTAGGCAAGCTGTATGGGAAGTGCTAGGCCATTTAATTAATTTTCCAGAATGCAGCAAGTTTTCATCCTGACAATAATACTTTAAGCTTAAGCTTTGGAATGACACTTTTTAAATTATGGATGTAGGTCTGAAGGCTGTATGGGGGCTTCACCGCCCCAAAAAAATCACTTGTTCACTTTTATTACTCTCTGATTTATTTCTGCTTTTAGATGCTGCAAGTTTCTGTGCCTCTGATATTTTACAGTGTGAAATGGAGTGTCACAATTATTTGTGGTAGACACACCTAATACTAAATTCCCCAGCCTTTATTATGTTGAATAATCTGCTGTCGTTTATGGCACATGATCGCCACATTTGATAAGTTGTTGCCTTTAGCAGCAGCAGAACCCTTCAGTCACAAAAGTCATTTCAACTTCTTCATGGGCTTTATAATGACATCAAGGGTTTTAAGCTCCAGAGTTCATTCAAGCAGTGATGACCTCACATGGTTTATTTAAACAAAGTTAAATGAGAGAGTTTATCATGGCACAGAACTTGCATCATTAAAATTCATTATCCTGAGTTACTGACATTTGTATACTCTGTAGAAGATTATTTAAGCTTAATAAACATATTAATACTTGCTCACATATTACAGGAATGAAAGAAAAAACAAAAATATTTTGAAGGTGAACAAGCTTCTGCACATGCAAGCGAAACAGTTTGCACTTTCAAACACAATTATTAATAGCAATTGTTTAAAATGAAATAAGATTCACATCAGTCAAAAAGCTCCAAAATTATTTAACTCCTCCCTTAAGTTGCTGATTTTATAACAGCCAACCCAATGATAATGTAAGCTTCAATGCACTCTTATCAAGTAACTGAGGAAAAATAATTACGTCTTCCAAATACATGCTGTCTGCAGGATCACAAATATAATTTCTAGCTAGGTGGTAAAAGAGAAATAAAGTGAGGCAGTACCTGTAATCCATTATTAAATCATTAGAAAGTTGGTACTTATTCATCTGTTTATGTTTGGCAAGCAAGTATGAAATGACAGTCCCTTTATTTATATCTGAATCTTAAAAAATGGCTGCCCTATAAGTAGCTGGTGACTGATGTTACCTAAGAAGTTCAGTTGTGAAAAAAAAAATGTATCTGCTTTTACTGTATTTGTGTTTCTTCCTACTTTATTTTGCTTTTGTGTCATCTTAAAAGAACTCAATTGTATTTATTACTGCTTGGTGTAACTCATTCTAAGCCTTTTAGTTTAAGCACTTAGGCTTCAGACCAGTTGTTTTATATTAAGAAGGTTTGCGGTCTGCACTGTAGTGGCAGAACAGGTAGCTTACATCCTTCTTAGTTGGGAACTGCTGATTGAGGGCTCAATGTATGTTATTCTAAAAGTGTATTAATTCTGGTTTAAGCACTTGGGCTTCAGGCCAGTTATTTTACATTAGGAGGGTTCGTGGTCTGCACTCTTGTGGGAGGAGAGGCTGGACTCTGCCCTTCTGAGCTGGGAATTTCTGGTTAAAGGCTTATAGTGCCTGCATATTTGAACTGCTTCTTACTGAAATTGGTGCACCTTGTTTGCTGTAGCATAGACTAGATCCAGGCCTGCTGAATCTAGCTTTGTTTGTATAACTGGAGTACTAATCCAGGCATTCTTTAAAGTATTCAATTGTATTTATTACTGCTTGGTAGTAACTTTATTAAAGTGTAGCTATCATTCTAAGTCTTTTGGATTAAGCACTTGGGCTTCAGACCAGTTGTTATACATTAGGAAGGTTTGTGGCCTGCACTGTGGTGGCAGGACAGGTAGCTTACATCCTTCTAAGTTGCGAACTGCTGATTGAGGGCTCAGTGTCTGTTATTCTAAAAGTGTATTAGTTCTGGTTTAAGCACTTGGGCTTCAGGCCAGTTATTTTACATTAAGAAGGTTCGTGGTCTGCACTCTTGTGGGAGGAGAGGCTGGACTCTGCCCTTCTGAGCTGGGAATTTCTGGTTAAAGGCTTATAGTGCCTGCATATTTGAACTATTTCTTACTGAAGCATAGCTGTAGCATAGACTAGATCCAGGCCTGCTGAATCTAGCTTTGTTGGTATGCTTGTTGTTTGTTTGCTTGTTATTTCCCTGAAATGCTAATTCCACCTAAAATGCGGCTTTTCAGTGCATCTGTGGATCTCTAGTGATATCTGCATTGCTTATTGTACTTATTTCCTTGTTTCACTTGAAAGAAAGTTACTGTTTGTCATTTCTGCATTTAAGTTACCTGTAACACAGTGCATTTAAGTTACCTGGCACTTGCTCACTAAAGCAATTATATAACTCAGCACTAAAAAATTAAAAGCACTACACCCTCACAAACTCCCCTTGAGTACCTTGTTCCCCATTGGCCCTTTTTTTCAATTATAAAGGAATTCCCAATACTATTCTAGCATGTCCAAAGGTCAGTTGTCAATCTCCTCTCCAGTCCAGCTGGTGAATCTGGGAATCTTGAGGCAATGTTACAACTGCCTCATGTACACAGACAACCCTCTCCTCCTCCCAACAAATTCCAACACATGTGAGAGATGCAACCATATAGCCAAACTGGAGGCTAAGCTCTCTCAACTCAGTACTGGTGTAACCAGTCAGGAGGAGAAGGAAACCACAATTCCAGTCTCACATAGACCTACCACGACAGCAAACCAAACACATAAACACACAAAAACATACTCGAAGGCTCTAAATAAAAATCTGCCTAAGCAGCAGAGACCTCCAAAGCAGACACCCAAGCAACCGCTACCCCAAAACAAAACACATGCAACACATAGCTCACAAAGCCAGTGAGCTGAACAGTCACAGCCCTTAAGGCTAAACAACACACCTGATATACTAGTAATAGGTGACTCTATCATCAGGCACACTGACGTCCTGCTCACCAGGCTGAACAAGGAGAAGGTCATGGTGAGCTGCCTGTCGGGCGCTAGGATCCGCCACATATCACAAGCACTCAGGTCACTCCAAGGCAAGTACAAATATGACTCAGTCATTGTCCATGCTGGTGTGAATGACCTGAGACGTACCTCCCTGGACTACATGAAAAGAGACATAGAGGAGCTCTCTGATCATGTAGCCCAGGCCGGTATGACCTTGATGCCACAATATGAAGACAAGATGATCAATTTCAACAATTGGCTTAAGTATTGCTGTCATTCAAAGGGGATCCAATGCCTGTCAGCCTGGGATGACATGCTCGACAAGCCATGATGCTTCGCTAGGGACGGCTTGCACCTGTCACCCCTGGGCTTTCGGATATTGGCAAAGGCTCTTGCTACCCCCATAGTGCCTTTTTTAGGTAAGGCTCAAAAGACAAACCCACCTCCATAGGTATCACAAGGGATAAGAAGCTAAGAGTAATACTACTCAACGCCAGAAGTCTAAACCTCAAGATGCACGCACTCGAAACTCTCCTTAGCATGGAGAACATCGATATCTGTGCAGTAACAGAAACCTGGTTCAAGGCTCCCGAGAGCACCCCAGCACTACCCAGTTATACCTCATACCATGCTTTTCGGCCCCAAAACTTGGACTGAACCACAAAAGGAGGGGGAGTATCAATATTCGTCAAAGATAGCCACACCTCCAGGTTGGTGGCACAGCAAGAAGCATCAGAGACTATCCATGTGCAACTAACAGTGGGTAAAACTGCCTTCCAGTTTATAGCCTGCTACAGACCACCCTCCCAAACCCAGGAACCCCACTCGTCCTTCCTGAGAACACTGGAAAATATGAAAGTCTCTCCAAACACCATTATATTGGGTGACTTCAACTATCCAAACATAGACTGGGAGCATTACTCTAGCTCCAACACCCTAGCCCAAAGGTTCCTAGAATTTATAAACTCAAATGCTATGGAACAACCTGTTACCATTCCCACAAGAGGGGAAAAAATACTGGACCTGATCATCACCAACATGGGGACTCTATGCTCCAGACCAGAAGTGTATCCCTCACTGGTAAGATTAGACCATAAACTAATCTCACTGGATATTCACATCCCGACCCCACCCCCTGCCCAGAAAACCACAGTGAAAAACTTCTCTAAAGCAAATTTCACACTCCTCAAAACCGAGGTGGAATCCTTCAAAGCCCCCGGGCCTGTGGAAAATACGGCCCAGACCGCAGAATCCTTTATAAACACATTCTATGAACACCTTCAGGAATGCATGGAACATGCAATTGCAAATAAAACCAAGACCCAATCCTCCAAAGGCAGACATCCTCTCTGGTGGACCCCAGCCATAAACAAACTATACAATAGAAGGAGGAAGCTACTACATGATAGAGCAAAATCCCAAATCACTGATCAGTATTAGCAAAAAACTATGGGCACTCATAAAATCGTCTAAGGCCAGCTTCGAGAGAAAAATTGCACAGGACACTAAGGATAATCACAAGGCTTTCTTTAGTTATGTTAGGAACCTGGGTGGGAATTCCCAGATATGCTCAGAATTAGTCCAAAATGACAAAAAATACACCAAACCCACAGACATTGCCAACATCCTAGCTGACAGGTTCAGCGCAAACTTCTCCACCCCTCCCCACCAAAAGGGCAAATATCTAACCCAGCAGAGTGCTGCCCCCCTGACATCTCAGATGCTCAGGTAAGAGCCGCCCTCTCCAAAGCAAAAAACACAGCATCAATGGGACCAGATGGTGTCCCAGGCTGCATCCTACATGAACTCCAAGAAGAGCTAAACCCAAACATAAAACTACTGTTCAATCTCAGCCTTACTACAGGATATGTACCCAAAGAGTGGCGTACAGCAACAGTGGTCCCTCTCCACAAAGGTGGTGCCTCAACGGATCCTGGAAACTATCGCCCTATAAGCCTGACTAGCTTGGTCTGCAAAGCTATGGAAAGGATCATCATGGACCTCATAAATAAAGATAAATAAAGATATTTATAAATAAACATATTGGGGACCTACAAACACTGTATCCTACCCAGTTCAGCTTTGTTAAGGGCAGATCCTGCCTCTTAAACCTGGTTGATTTCTTTGAAACAGTCACCAAGGCCATTGACAAGGGGAAGGTGGTCCACAAAGCCTACCTGGACCTCGCAGAAGCCTTTGATACAATACCCCACTCTGGCATTATAGATAAGCTCACCAGCTTAAATATAAACCCCTATGTCACTAGATGGGTTGCAAACTGGCTCAAGGACAGAACCCACATTGTTAGAATTGCTGGAGCCATGTCAGACTCCAAATCAATTACAAGTGGCATCCCACAAGGCTCAGTCCTGGGACCTCTCTTGTTCGGTATATATTTCTCAGAGGTACAGGCCAGCACGGAAGGACTGTGGCTGACCAAGTTCGCAGATGACTGCAAACTGGGCGCCATAACCGACTCTCCAGCCAACACAAGCATCCTACAAAAGGGCCTCATAGAAACAGACAACTGGTGCCAGAGCCATGGCCTCAAGCTAAACGCCAAAAAGTGTATAGTCATCCCCTTTGGCAAAAACAAAGTGCCCACAAATTACCACATAGGTGGTAATCCATTAAGTACAGAAGAAGTAATTAGGGACCTGGGGACCCAAGTTGATAGCAATCTCTCATTTGACAACCACTTGGCCAAAGTGGTTAGAAAAACATTTTATATAGCCCACCTAATCATGAAGGGATTCACATCTAGATCAGGGGAGGTCATCGTGCCTCTTTACTCATCCCTCATCAGGCCCATAATTGAGTACAATGCCCCTTTTGGGATGTACCTTACCAGACACCTGCAGCAACTGGAAAGACCCCAAAAGTACCTCACCAAGAGGATCAAAGGGCTCAAACAGATGCCATATGCTGCCCGGCTAAAGAAACTCCAACTCTACTCAGTGGCATACCGCCTGCTCAGAGGCGATCTGTGCCTGATGTATAAAGCCATGTCCAACCCGGAATTAATGGACATGCTGCACCTCAGAAAATCCAAATCCCATCGAGCTACACACTCGAGAGACTTGAACCTCAGCACTGAAATAAATAGGACATGCTGGAGGGACAGATTCATAACCCAGAGGCTCCCTTCACTCTGGAATAAAATCCCAGTCCAGGTTAGGCAGAGTCCCTCATTGACTATCTTCAAGAGGAATCTTGATGAGTGGATGGGAGATCGTAGGTTTACACCGGGTATCACTTCTGTGTCACTGTTAGACAGAGGCACAGTATACTAACCTTGAAAAAGGGCATAGCAAAATTAATTTAAAATGGGTGGCAAAAGCCAAAATACACTCTGGCTAGGCTTATAAATGCCCTAGGGCAGATAGCCTTGTATGAACCTATGAACCTATGAACCTATGTAGAAGGTGAAACATTTAAGACCTACAACTACTACATGAGAGCATAGCCTTCATTTGTTAGTACATTCACTCAATTTTCTAAAAGTTATCAAACCATCTCCAAGAACTTAGTCTCATATTGAAGTTATTCTTACTGTTTACTGTCCTATGGATACTTATGAATATGCATGTCAGGTTTTAAGTGATAAGGACAACATGGCACTGAGGATTAGAAACATAGCACAAACTTTAAATTATGCTATAAACATGTCCTGCTGAACACTGAGTTTTGCAGGAAAGTGCTTTACTTGTTTTATGAAAGTTAAAGCAAAAAGGATAGCAGCCTTTTATATGTCCGGGGGGAATTAGTTGAGACACATGACAGTATCAGTTCATCTTGGAAACATTAGCATACACACTAGTACCTCTGTATTACATTTGTAAAAGTACACCAGAAAAAATATAAAAATTTTAATTTAACAAGAATGTTTTTTAAGTATAGCAATTTAATATAAAGGTACTGCATATTATAATAATATAGTACAGTATAACATATATAATATATAATATAATATAATATAATATAATATAATATAGTATAGTGCAGTATAATATAACATACTTAATTCTATAATACGTCATGCTGGATGATTGTGTTGTTGTACTCCTAATGGTTTAAGTGATATGCTCTAAAGTTAAAGAATGTGTTTGAATTTCATTAGCTTTTCCTGCCTATTAGACAAATTTGATTTAGGCACTTCTATATAGACACAACTCTCTCTCTCTTAAAAAAAAAACATTGTTGGTCACAACAAAACATCTTGATAAAACAATTAAATTATACTAACAAAATTAACAACAACTGAATTAATCGGTTTTATTATGCAACAATAGAAAGGCTGTTGTACAATATGTTTTATTTCCTTTACTTATTCATTGTTGTTGACTGGGTTGTTTCAGACTTAGCTTATATGGTCAAGGAAGACACAAGGCAATATTCCTACTGACTACAGGAAATTGATACAGGACACCTGCAAATCTTTAGTACTCATTTATTCAGAAAGTGCCATGGCATCTTGCGTTTGTATGGTAAACACCTTAACCATTATGCCAACCTCCCACATATATATATATATATATATATATATATATATATATATATATATATGTATGTATATGTATATGTATATATATATATATATATATATATATATATATATATATATATATATATATATTCCACTGTGAAACATCAACTTCCACAATCTCTAGCGTCGGAAAATCAGAAATGGTTTGCCAGGGCAAGACCTCACCCCCACACCCATGAACTTATATCAGTATCTATATAGACCAACGTCACAGTTTCACCAACTCAAAGAAAAGAAAAATCTCACAGTTGAAGTTTATTATTGCTGAAACACACTTAGAAATTGTACCAGTAATGTTTTCCATGGAAAATAATAATCAAGCTTATGTTCCTTGACATGCATTTCTTAGGGCTACTGACAATCAAGGAATTTCACATCATTCTCCTACAGAAGAGCTCTTATATATTTACCAAAGCTGTCACCAACTGAGGCCAATGGGACTTCAGTTTAATTTCTCATCTGAAAAACAGCACCTGCTGAATTAACCACTCCCTTATGCAGCACTGCACTTTCATTAGTGAAAAATGAATCAAACACACTGTTGTAGGAAAAGTGACCATAATCTTCTGATCTTGAATTATCCAAACTGATTGTCCTACATGTTGAATCACTAATTTTACATATGCATATAAACATGTTAAGAAATGTAAATATTGTATCTAAAATAAAAGTCCGTTTTGTTAAACAATAATATGGTAGGATTATTTTTTTTATTAATCCACTTTTTGAGTAGCTATTACTAAACCATTAGTCTTATGCCTAATGAGGCCTATAACTGTACAGTTCTCGCATCATAATAGATACAGTATCATGTTTTATTGCTTTATGCATGGTCAGAGATGTGCAAGTTGACAATCATAGAAGTAAATGATTTGTGAAGTATAATACAGCATTTCAGTGAATAAGAACTTGAGTGCCTTTCTTTTTCTCTTTTGCAGGTCTGCCAATAAGATTTTGCTAGCTCCTTTGTAGATAAAAATTGATTACCACTGCTTCTGTTCCTTCTTCCAATCTCATCAAACTAAAACAAGTTTTTATTAGCTAACATACTTTTGAATTAGAAGAGACAACACACATGCTTGAAAACAGAAGGAATCAATTCCAAACTGTTGAACCACATCATTAGGGAATTACTGCATCTCTTTAAAGTAGAAAAAGCATTCAGGAGTCTATTATAAATTCTAATTGCTCTTTTTAAGCCTGATGCTTTGCTATACCGTATAAAGGAATTTTTAGCTTGTAAGTACCTTTACACCACTATACATGTTGTACTGAGACAGT
This sequence comes from Protopterus annectens, assembly GCF_019279795.1. Lineage (NCBI taxonomy): Eukaryota > Metazoa > Chordata > Ceratodontiformes > Protopteridae > Protopterus > Protopterus annectens. The sequence continues at coordinate 897,289,866 of NC_056729.1, forward strand.
TTTACAGTAGCCTGTTCAAAAGATGGTTTTTAATCCCAGATCTCTGCAGCCACAGCTAACAACACTTAATTCACTTGTAACCTTTATACATTCAGGGAGTACAGACAATATCAGTTTTTGTTCAGTTTTTGATATGGTTCCCAAAGGAAAATGAATAAAACTATTATCTCAGGGTTGCCCATCATTCTAATTATAATTCACATCCAATAATGAACACTTGTTCAATACTGTTTAATTCAAATCATGACGCTGAGTATAAAATTACATATCAGGAGAATTCATTAGAAGTTTTAAAAGTAAGCTGAGTAAATGTGCCTCAGAGAATGTGTTTGATGAATTTGTAGAAGTATTTAAATTAGATCTGTAAAGTATTATGAAAAATCCACAAGGAATGCACAATTAGACATTTAAACTGTTCAAGGCCAGGAGCTGCTGGGCATTCAAGTATCTGATGCACGGGTTATGCAAAATAGATGGACTGCATAAAAGTTACACAGCAGTACAGAGAACAAAAGCACACTGCCATAAAATAGATGATGAGAGAACTTGTCTAATTCATGTCTGTGTAACTCATTTCATTGCAATTAGTACTTCTAGACCTTTGCAGACACATTACTGAAACATCAATTAAATAATTTAATGGGGTATAAAATATGAGTAATGTAATTTATTTGTGTTTCCAATAATGCAATTGAATTTTAACTTAGTGTAGCTTCCATTTCCTTGGGCCCTCTTAAATGTATGTAAAGCTAACATATTTCACAGGCCAATGCAAATAGAAGAATTGCATGCTGGCAATTATTAACATAAATTAAGTTTGAGTATAAATTCATCTGCACTATTTTAACATTTTAACATTTATGAACAGCAGACTATTCTTACTGCAAACTGTAAAACTATGCAATAGGAAACTTTAAATGTTTTTTTTTTTTTTGTTGTTAAAATGATATACTAGCTAATTTACTTTCACCTGGCAATTTGGAATCACTTTCATTTTGCATACTGTATTCTGCATATGATTGGGTCCTACCTTTTAGGCTATATATGTTACTCTAAAAGGCATTATGGTTATCCTTGGCAGTACTTGCTAAGTTTCTTTCAAAGGAGCCCTTAGAGTATTTGACAAGCTGCCTTATTTGCCTGTTGAGGCTGAGGAGGGTGCTTTTCCATTGTTGGGTCCTTGCTTTGATTTTCTTGGACAGCAACTTTTTGCATTTATTGTAAGGTTTATTGATACTGGATGTCCACCATGGCAGCTTGTTTTTACTTGGGGCTCTAGCTTTGATTCCCTCTGTTATAGCTCAGTCTATACACTTTTGCAAGTGATTGTACAAAGCTTTAGTATAAGCTTCGGCATAGCTACCACTTCCTGCTTGGGGTGGGGCTTAGAATGCACTTATTTCTTCTCCTAGGAGGGTATTTATAGTTTGCCTTGGTGATGTTTTTAGTCTGTTTTCACTCTTGTGAGTTGTGGCGTTAGTGTCAGTTCAAAGGTAATTGTTTTGTGGTCAAATTTAACTGATGAGTGTCCAACAGTTGCGGCAATGCATCTGTTTGACATGTTAGTGAGGACTAGATCTAGAATGTCAGTTACTCTTGTTGGTGTATGAACAATTTGTTCCACAGCATTTGAATTAACAAAGCCAAGGAACTTCTGCACTGATGAGCTGGGGCTAGCATACGTTTCCCAGTTGATGGTGGAATAATTGAAATCCCCCATAACCAGAGTGTTCAGTAAAATTTCGATTGTCTCCAATTTGGTCAAGTAGGGCCTGTGGGCATCATCACCCATGTAGGGGGATCTATAAATGGCTATGACTTGAATGGGGGTCTTTCCCACCATAGCCTGGACCTGGAGTTTTCCAGTCTAACTAGACAGGAGGTGAATTTATCTCTAATATAGACAGAAACACCACCTCCTTTGGCTTTTTGTAGTCTAAAGGTGTGGAAAGCATTGTAGTCTTGCAAGCCAAGGCTACTGTCTGAGGCCTTAAAACAGGTTTCTGTGACTATGCAGACATCTACATCTTCTAGTGATAAAAGTACTTCAAGGGAGTGCAGTTTTTGGTTTAAGCTCCTAGCATTTAGCAGCATGACTCTTTCATAAGCTGCATGTCATGACGTGGGTATGTTTATGTGTCTGAAGTTCATTAGGAAAACAGTGACTGTTTATGAGTATATTATAAAATTTCTTTTCCTCATTTTTTTTCTCATATACTAATCAAACATAATTTCATCAGAAATAGATGTATTGCACCAAAGTTCACATCTATAATGTCTGACATATCCCACATATCCTGACTACCTTCGTATCACTCCTGTCCCCTCTGACATTTTATTATGCTCATTAACTCTGTAAATCAGTTTTGATCTAAGCTCCCTCACCATTCAGAGCCCAGAGACCTTTACTGACCGCCTGCTGTCTGTGCACATGCACATGTTTGTTTATGTGTGTATGTGTGTGTGTTTATGTGTGTGTGTGTGTGTGTGTGTGTGTGTGTTTATGTGTGTGTGTGTGTTTATGTGTGTGTGTGTGTATGTGTGTGTGTGTGTGTGTGTGTGTGTGTGTGTGTGTGTGTGTGTGTGTGTGTGTGTGTGTCTGTGCGCGAATGTGTGCATGCGTGTACATGTCTGCACTACTGTATGCAAGAGCTTGAATAGTGTTAGCTAAAATTAATTCTCTCTTCAGTTTTATAATAATGAGTGTAATTGTAATAATTTATATCTGGCAGTTGGTGCAGAGGGTTAAGGCTATGAGATGTGGTTCCTGTGGTACATGGTTTGATTTGTTCTATTGTTATTTGATTGCTTTGTAACCTGGAGGAAGATGATTAACCATACATTGATCCCGGGTTGCCTCGTCAAGGTACTGTATGTCCACTGGGGTTAAATGGTTCACAAATGGGTATTATTATTATTATTATTATTATATAATATAACACACAATAAGTTAACTAATATAACTAGTTATTGACTAGACTGCACATGTGCAGAGATGCAGCAGCTTCAGAGTTGTCTGCATGTGAATCTTCTTACCTGTGTAGCTTTGGTGCCGCACTCTTAGAAACTCCATTATTTGATATTTCAAGTTTTGCAGTTATTCTGTATTTTCAGGCATTAAGTTGACTAGAGTTTCTGTTATGTTAAAAACAAATACTCCTAAAGCAGACAGTTACAGGCACTGATTTTTTCTGCTAAGTGAAACAGAGAGACAGATATAATGCTCTGAAGGAAGTCCTCTTGCGTTTCTAGTCTTACAGTACTATAAGCAAACAAATACTGGGCAGAGTGGCTATTCTTTTTCATATACTGTACATTTTGTTTCAATTACAGGTTTGGAATTTGGCACTATGAGCAAGACATTTGTCTTACAAACTCAAAGTACAGGGTTTGACTCTCTAAAGGAATAACTGACGAGGCTTAGAATATTTTACAGAATGTCAAGATTTTTAAGCACTGTGGGAAGTTGGCATAATGTTTAAGGTGTTTGCCTTACAGAGACAAGGTGCATGTTTTTTTTTATGACCTTGGGTAATTGGCTAGGCTTAAAATGGCTCACAAAGGGAGTGTAGTTAGCTTAGTAGTAATCTATGTATCAGACTGCACTTGCTTAATTGTAAAGGAGCAGAAATGAATCAAAGATAGTTGTGTTAAGCTGTCATGTAAATGTCAGGGATGGATGAAGTAAAAGGAAACAGAAGTGTAAATGATACAGTGTTATAACTATTCTTGTGACATTTCATAGGTTCATAGGTTCATAGGTTCATAGGTTCATACTAGGCTATCTGCCCGAGGGCATTTATAAGCCTAGCCCATTGTTTTGTGGCTTACGCCACCCCTTTAGTATGGGGAACTATACCCATTATTTTGCTGTGCCTCTGTCGAGCAGTGAAACTGAGGTAATTCCTGGGGTATATCTGCGATCTCCCATCCATTGGTCAAGATTTCTCTTGAACAAGGCCAGCGAGGTGCTCTGCCTCACATGTACCGGGATTTTGTTCCACAGCATAGGGAGTCTTTGGGTGATGAATCTATCCCTCCAGCACGTCCTATTAATAGCCGTGTCAAGGTTTAAGTCTCCCGCCCTTGTGGCTCTGATGGATCTAGATTTTTTGAGGTGAAGCATATTCATCAAATCTGGGTTTGACATGGCCTTGTATGTTAGGCAAAGGTCACCTCTGAGCAACCGGTAAGCGACTGAATAGAGCTGGAGTTCTTTCAGTCGGGCAGCATAGGACAGATTTTTGAGACCCTTTATCCTTTTGGTGAGGAACTTTTGTGGCCTCTCCAGCTGCTGCAAGTGTCGGGTCAGATACATTCCGAATGGGGCGTTGTACTCAATCATTGGTCTGATGAGTGATGAGTAAAGGGAGACTATGACCTCCCTTGATCTAGATGAGAATCCCTTCATGATAAGGTGGGCAATGTAGAAGGACTTCCTAACTACTTTAGCTACATGGGTGTCGAATGACAGACTACTATCAACCTGGGTCCCCAGGTCCCTGATAACTTCTTCTGTGCTCAGTGGATTGCCACCTATTTGGTAGCTAGGGTAACCTTGTTTTTCCCGAAGGGTATGACTATGCATTTTTTGGCATTTAACTTTAGGCCGTGGCTCTGGCACCAGTTATCCGTTTCTGTGAGACCCTTCTGAAGGATATCTGTGTCAGATGTGTTTTCTACTATAGCGCCCAGTTTGCAGTCATCTGCAAACTTTGTCAGCCATAACCCTCCTGTGTTTGCTTGTACTTCGGAAAAGTAGATGCCAAACAAGAGTGGGCCCAGGACTGAGCCCTGTGGGACACCACTTGTAACAGGCTTTGAGTCTGACATGGCGCCAGCAACTCTGACCCTGTGGGTTCTGTCACTCAGCCAGTTTGCAACCCATCTTGTGATGTATGGGTTAACATTTAAGCTGATGAGTTTTTCAATGATACCCGAGTGGGGTATTGTATCAAGGCCTTAGCCAGATCGAGGTAGGCTGTATGGACTGCCTTTCCCTCATAAATGGCTTTGGTGACTGTTTCAAAAGTCAACCAAGTTTAAAAGGCATGATCTGCCTTTGACAAAGCCAAACTGGGTTGGATCCAAAGTCTGCAAATTCCCTATGTCTTTATTTATGAGGTCCATTATGATCCTCTCCATGGCTTTGCAGATAAGGCTTGTCAAGCTAATGGGCGGTAATTTCCAGGGTCGGTGGAGGCACCGCCTTTGTGAAGTGGGACCACAGTTGCAGTGCGCCACTCCTGGGTACGTATCCAGAGGTAAGACTTTGATTAAACAGCTGTCCTAGCTGTGGGTTTAATTCCTCATTGAGTTCGTGGAGCACACAGCCGGGACACCATCGGGTCCCATGGATGCTGTGTTTTTGCTTTGGAGAGAGCAGTTCTCACTTGGGCTGGAGATGTTTGGGGGCTGCACTCATTTGGTATAGATATCTCTCCTTTTGGGGAGGGGAGAAGTTTGCACTGAACCTGTCAGCCAGTATGTTGGCAATGTCTGTAGGATCAGTAATCTTCACATCATTTTGAACTAGTTCTGAGCATATCTGGGAGTTTCCTCCTAGGTTTCTAACATAGCTAAAGAAGGCCTTATGATTGTCTTTTGAGTCTTTAGCTATTTTTCTCTCGAAATTTGCTTTGGATGATTTTATGAGAGCTCTTAGTTTTTTACTTATAGTGATCAAGGGTGTCTTACCTTTTAAGGATTTTGCTCTATCTTGTAGTAGCTTCCTCCTTTTTTGTAACTACTTGGAGCCTTTCTTGTAGTAGCTTCCTCCATTTTTACAAGAAAGAGCTGATAAAGGCAGCCCATCCATGATAAGGCCGAAAAAATGAATAGTCTAGGAAGAATAACTTGCTCAGCCTGTGCATATGCCAGTTGTAATGCAATAACAATAGTATCTTACGGCCCTAAGTTTTACAGGAGCTTGTCCTTAGGACAGCCAAGGGCTGGCTGATATATATAATCCCAAGAATCATGAGCTTTTGTAATCTTTATTTTAGCTTTATGTTACTTTATTTTAATTAAATGTTTATTAGTGAATTATACATAAATTGACCCTGCTATTAGTTATTTGCAGTTTTTAATCTGTTGGTCAACTTTTTTGCAGGTGGCATGCTTACTGGTATCCTCAGAGTATATTCATGAATAAGTATTTCAGTTGTCTTCCTGCCACTTCATAAAGGTAAGAAAACTGTATTTTTTATTTTGTTGAAAAAGAGTGCAGCTACCAAATAATATCCACAGTACACTGATGATATGTATGTTTAACAGGAAAAGTAAAATTTTAATGCTATGGTGCTGGGGTATTAATACATTTAGATAACTGGTCTATAAACCTCATTATGTGTGTGATACCATAAATTCAGATAAAACTAACATTTTTTGATGGCGGTTGCTGTTTAGTTCATAGGTTCATAGGTGTGTACTAGGCCAATGGCCCTGGAGCCTTTACAAGCCTAGCCCATAAAAGTGCCCTGGCATCATGCCACAGTTAGTTCCCAGAGCCTCTATCAAGTAGAGCAACTGAAGTGATCCCCAGGGTGAACCTTCTATTTCCCATCCACTCATCAATATTTCTCTTGAAAAGGGCCAGTGAGGTGCTTTGCTTGACATGTATGGGAAGTCTATTCCAGAGCATGGGTTGTCTCTGGTTTATGAACCTGTCCCTCCAGCATGTTCTGTTGATTTTGGTAATGAGGTTGAGGTCCCTGGAGTGTGTGGTGCAGAGGGATTGGGATTTCTTTAGGTGTAACATTTCTAACAGGGCTGTGTCAGTCATGGCTTTATAAGTCAAGCAGAGATTGTCTCTTAATAGACAATATGAGACAGAGAATAGCTGGAGTTTTTTGAGTCTGTCCATGTAGGGCATAGGTTTAAGGCCTGGGATCCTCTTTGTGAGGTACTTTGTGGCCTTTCCAACTGTTGCAGATGTTTAGTGAGGTATATGCCAAATGGGGCATTATACTCAATGATTGGTCTAATGAGGGAAGAGCAGAGAGAGATGATGACCTCTTTCTTCCTGGATCCAAAACCCTTGGTAATGAGATTTGCCACATAAAAGGACTTTCTGACCACAGTGGTAATGTGGTATTCGAAGGAGAGGTTGCTGTCAACCTGTGTCCTCAGATCTCCTATAACGCCTTCAGTATTCAGTGGGCTACCATCAATGTGGTAATTAGTGGAAACTGAGTTTTTCCCAAAGGGAATGATGATGCATTTTTTGGCATTAAGCTTAAGGCCATGATTTTGACACCAGTCTTTAGTCTCAGTGAGGCTTTTCTGTAGGATGTCTACATCACTTGGGGAGTTAATAATGCCTCCCAGCTTGTAATCATTGGTGAACTTGGTCAGCCAGAGTCCCTCCGTGTTGACATGGACTTCTGAGAAGTAGATGCTAAACAGGAGAGGACCCAGGACTGATCCCTGTGGGACTCCACTCATGACTGCTCAGCAGTCTGACTTGGAGTCTACTACCTTCACACTGTGTGTTCTATCTGTGAGCCAGTTTGCAACCCACCTAGTGATGTAGGGGTTGATGCCTAGTTTGGTGAGTTTATCAATAATTCCTGAGTGGGGAATGGTATCAAAGGACCTGCCAAACTGAGGTAGGCTGTATGAACTGCCTTGCCTTCATCCACAGCTCTGGTGACTGACTCAAAGAAGTCAACCAGGTTGAGCAGGCAAATTGCTAGGGATTCAGAGTTTGGAGGTTCCCTATATCCTTGTTAATTAGGTCCAGGCTGACGTGCTCCATGGCCTTACATATTAGACTCGTCAGGCTAATGGGGCGATAATTCCAAGGGTCTGTAGTCGCTCCCTCTTTATGGAGAGGGATGACAGTATCAGTGCGCCATTCTGTAGGGACAAAGCCTGAGGTTAAGGCTGTGATTGAACAGGGCACACAGGTGTGGTGCCAGTTCACTTTGTAGTTCATGTTAAACACAACCAGGGATATTGTCCGGTCCCATGGAAGCTGTATTCCTGGCCTTGGACAGTGCAGCTTTAACCTGTGCTGCAGTAATGCTGGGTGCCTGGCAATCTTCAGGTATTGTGATTGGTCCTTTGGGGGGGGGGGTAAAGTTGGCACTGAATATGTCAGCCAGTATGTTGGCAATATCTTTTAGCTCAGTATAGGTGGTACCATTGTCCAGTAACTCAGAGCAAATCTGGGTATTGCCGTGGAGATTCTTGATATAACTGTAGAAGGCTTTTTGGTTGTTTTTAGTGTCTGCCACAATTCTGCCTTCATAGCTAGATTTAGAGGTTTTGATGAGGGATCTCAACTTTTTGTTGAGGCTAATAAAGGAGTTTTTCCAGTCCTGGGACTTCATGTTTTTCTGCAACAGTTTCTTCCTTCTGTTGTAGAGTTTGTTAATGGCAGGGGACCACCAGATTGGCTTCCTTTTTTTGGAGGAGAGTGTTTTGGTTCTGTTGGGTATGGCCAGTTCCATGCATTTATGTACGTGTTCATATAGTCTATTGGTGTATGATTCGGCAGTCATGCACCTTTTTCCATTTGCCTGGGTTCCGTGAAGTTAGCCACCCCTGTTTTTAGGAGCTCAAAGTCAGCTTTGGAGAAGTTTTTCATGGTGGTTACTTTTGTTGGTGGAGTGGGTGAGATGTGGATGTCCATGGTAATGAGTTTGTGCTTGGATCTAACCAGGAAGGAATTGACTATCGGTGTTGAGCAACAGATGCCCATGTTAGTAATAACCAGGTCAAGGATGCTGCTTCTTCTATTGGGGGTAAGAATGAGCTGATCCAGTGCATTGGAATTAATGAATTCCAAGAAGTGTTGGGCAAGTGTATTGGTGCATGAGTAGTTTTCCCAGTTCATGGAGGGGTAGTTGAAGTCACCCAGTATTAGAGTGTTGGGTTAAACCCAAATAGCTTTGAGGGTGCTGAGGAACATGGAATGAGAGTCTTGGGACATGGTTGGGGATGTATAGCAGGCTGCAACCTGAATCGCCACTTGTAACCAGAATAAAGCACCCAAAATCCAGGGACTATGTCACGAACTAACCCTGTTAGTTGTTCCTGAAGTATCTCCGATGCGTTATGCTGGGCTACTAGTCTGGAGGTGTGCATATCCTTTATGAATATGGAGACACCACCATCTTTAGAGCTTCGGTCCATTTTCTGGGGCAGAAAGGTGTGAAATGAGTTATAGCCTGGTGGTGCAGGGGTGCTTTCTGTTGCTTTAAACCAGGTCTCCATTACAGCACAAATGTCAATGTTCTCCATTTTGATGAGTGCTTTGAGTGAGTGCATCTTGAGATTTAGACTTCTAACGTTTAGCAGCATGACCCTCAGATTGCATTTATTTATAGCTGTTACAGTGGTAATTTGGTCTTTGGAACATCGCCTAAAAAGGCACTATAGGGTTGGCAAGAGCCTTAGCCAGTATCTGGAAACCCAGGAGTGACAGATGCAGGCCATCTCTGGCAAAGCATTGAGGTCTGTCAATCATGTCATCCCAAGCAGACAGATACAGGATCCCCTTTGAATGACACCAGAAACATAGCCAATTGTTGAAGTCAATCATTTTCTGCCTGTACTGCGGTATCATTCTGGGTGACAGTAGGATGCTGCTCAGGACTAGGGTCATACCTGCCTGGGCCACATAATCCGAGAGCTCCTCCATGTCTCTTTTCATGTAGTATAGGGAGGTACATCTCAGGTCATTCACACCCACCCACATGGACAATGACAGAGCCATGCTTGTACTTGTTGTGGAGTGACCTGAGTGCATGTGTTATGTGTCGGATCCTGGCACTTGACAGACAGCTTACTGTTACCTTCTCTCTTCTGATGATGAAGTGACCTCCGTAATGAGTATTATATGCCATGACCCTCAATTAAAACAGATTTTAAAATACCTTTCAAATGCCATATCACATACTTTTAATGGGTTCATAGAGTGTTAATAAGCCAAGGATCACTTGAACCTTTACAAGCCTAGTCATGCATACCAAGCCATTTGGATCCTGAGTATCATGGGTGTCTATACAGTGGGGCATGTTAGTAGAAGTAACTGAGGATTGATAGGGGGTGTTAGTTATGATAATACTTTTCGTATTGAAGTCTTCTGTCTATAATGGATATGGGGGCCAGACCAGGGATAACTTTTTGATTTCCCATCCAATTGTCATAGTTTTGTTTTAGTAGGGTCAGGGATAACTTATATTATGTGTGGATGGGAAGCATATTCCATACTGTGGAAATCCTTTGGGACACATATCTGCCCCCTCCCACATGTTCTGTTTATTTCACAAGCAAAGTTCAGATCACTAGAATTAGTGTTTCTGGTGCTGTTTGTTTTGTGCATGTGCAATGTGTACATCAGGGCTGGGTGTGAAGATGCCCAGTAACTCAGGCAAATATCCCCTCTAAGCAGCCTCTAGGAGATTTAATACAGACTGAATTCTCCATGTGAGAAACATTAGTAGGCATTCCAGCTGTTGTAAATCTTTGGTTAGATAAATGCCAAAGGGAAACTGTATTCATTGCTAGGTCTGATAAGGGCAGAGTAGAGTGGTACCAACACTTCCTTGCACAAGGATGCCATACCCTTACCTATATGTTAGGTGACATAGAATGATTTCTTTTTTACTATCTTAGCTACATGTTGGTCAAAAGACAGACTGTTGTCTGCATATGTTTCCAGATCTCCTACTAATAAGTTGACTCTTAGAGGTGTTTTGTTAATGGTTAACCTGGATTGGCAATTTCCCCAAAGTGCATTATAATGCATTTTTGGCACTGAGTTTTAGGCCATAGTTTTTGCACTAGTCATTTGTCTATGTTTAATCCTCATGCAAGATGTTAGCATCTTTGGTGGGACTCTGTTATAACTCCCTGTTTACAGTCATCTAAAAGCTTTGTGAACCAGAGGCATTGAACATTAACCTTGACTTCCAAGAAGTAGATGTCTAACAGGAGTGGGCCCAGCATGGAGCCCTGGGGGTATTCTTCTGGTGACTGGTCTCGTGGTGGAGATGGTCTCAATGATCCTGACTTCTTGGGTCTTCCTGTGAGACAGCTGGCAATCCAGTGAGTTATGAAGGGCTTTATGACTTGTTCATACAATGCCTGTGTTTGGTATAGGTTCATAGGTTCATAGGTTGGTACTAGGCTATTGGCCGTAGGGCCTATACAAGACTAGCCAAACAATTCCCCGGATATTTGCTCCCACAATATTTACTTCCCTGGACCCCTGTCTAGCAAGGTGACTGATGTGATCCCTGGCGTGAATTTTCTACCTCCCATCCAATCGTCGAGGATCCTTTTGAAGAGGGCCAAGGAGGCACTCTGCTTGACATGTATGGGGAGTCTTTTCCAGAGTATGGGGGGTCTCTGGGTCATGAACCTATTCCTCCAGCATGTTTTGTTCATTGTAATGACAAGGTTTAGATCCCTGGAGCATGTGGCTCTGAGGGATTGGGATTTCTTTAGGTGAAGCATGTCCAACAGCTCAGGGTTTGACATGGCCTTGTATGTTAAGCAGAGATCACCTCTGAGTAGATGATATGTCACAGAGTATAGCTGGAGTTTTTTAGATGGTCAGCATAGGGCATCTGCTTTAGGCTTGTGATTCTTTTGGTAAGGTATTTCTGCGGCCTTTCCAGCTATAGCAGATGTCTTGTGAGGTACATACCAAACATGGCATTGTACTCTATAATGGGTCTAATGAGAGATGAGTACAGTGGGGACAATGACCTATTTTTTTCTGGATGAAAAGCCCTTAGTGATGAGGTGTGCCACATAGAAGGATTTCCTGACTGTTGCCACAATGTGGCCATCGAAGGTGAGACCACTGTCCACCTGTGTCCCTAAGTCTCTCATCACACTTTCGGTGTTTAGTGTACTGCCACCTATGTGGTAATTCATGGGTACATGGTTTTTCCCAAAGGGGATAACTATACATTTCTTGGCATTAAGCTTGAGCCCATGGCTCTGGCACTAAGCATATGTTTCTGTAAGGCCCTTTTGTAGACTATACACATCATTTGGGGATTCAATAATGGCTCACAGTTTGCAGTCATCTGCGAATTTTGTTAGCCAGAGTCCCTTAGTGTTGGCCTGTACTTCAGAGAAGTAGATGCCAAACAAGAGCGGTCCCAGGACTGAACCCCGAGGTACTTCACTTGTCAATTGTCTGGAGTTGGATTTGGAGTCGGCTACTTTTACAGTCTGGGTTCTGTCAGTAAGCCAGTTGGCAACCCATCAAGTGATGTAGGGATTTATGCCCGGCTTAGTAAGTTTATCTATGATTCCAGAGTTGGGGATAGTGTTGAAGGCCTTGGTGATGTCCAGATAGGCTGTGTGGACCGCCTTACCCTCATCCACAGTTCTGGAGACTGATTCAAAGAAGTCAATCAGGTTCAGGAGACAAGATCAGCCCTTCACAAACCCAAACTGGGTGAGTTCCAGTGTTTGAAGGTTGCCAATGACTTTGTTTATAAGTTACATGATAATGCATTCCATGCCCTTGCAGATCAAGCTCGTCAGACTGATGGGACAGTAGTTCCCGGGATCCAAGGTGGATCCCCCCTTGTGGAGTGGGATAACTGTAGCTGTGCACCACTCAGTGGTCACGAAGCCTGAAGTTAGGCTATGCTTAAACATGACACTTAGGTGAGGTGCCAGTTCATTTTATAGTTCATGTAGTACACAGCCTGGGATGTCATCTGGTCCCATGGATGCTGTATTCTCAGCTTTGAAGAGTGCAGTTTCTACCTGTGTGGCCATGATTACCGGAATTTGGCAATCTTTTGGTATTGAGATGGGACCTTTAGGGGGTGGGAGGGGGGTGAAGTTGGCACTAAATCAATCTGCTAGGATATTGGCAATATCCTTGGGATCAGTATATTTAATGCCATTCTGTTGTAGCTCAGAGCAGATCTGAGCATTGCCATTTAGATTCTTGACATAACTATAGAATGCCTTGTGGCTGTCTTTGGCAATTTTATTTTTGTAACTAGCTTTGGAGGATTTTTTGAGGGATCTCAAATTCTTACTGAGGCTGGTAAGGGAGTTTTTTGCATCCTTGGATTTTCCTCTTTTCTGCAACAGTTTCTTCCTTCTGTTGTATAGTTTGTTTATGGCAGGGGACCACCAGATTGGCTTCCTTTTTTTGGAGGAGAGCATCTTGGTTCTATTTGGGATGGCACGAGTCATGCAAGAGTGGATGTGCTCATACAGTGCCTTAGTGTAGGATTCAGCAGTCAAACTTTCTGCTCCCATCTGCATTGGTGCCATGAAGTTTGTCACTTCTGACTTAAGTAGCATGAAGTTGGCTTTGGAGAAGTTTTTTATGGAGGTTTCCTTACTATGTGTGGGGGTGGGATGTGGATGTCAAGGGTGATGTGCTTATGGTAAAACCTGACCAATAAGACGGTGGCATCTTGGTTCTATTTGGGATGGCACGATTCATGCAAGAGTGGATGTGCTCATACAGTGCCTTGGTGTAGGATTCAGCAGCCAAACCTTCTGCTCCCTTCTGCATTGGTGCCATGAAGTTTGTCACTTCTGACTTAAGTAGCATGAAGTTGGCTTTGGAGAAGTTTTTTACGGAGGTTTCCTTACTGTGTGTGGGGGTGGGATGTGGATGTCAAGGGTGATGTGCTTATGGTAAAACCTGACCAATAAGACGGTGACCACTGGTGTGGAGCATCTACCTCCCATGTTGCTAATGACCAGGTCTAGGATATTAGAGCCCCTGGTGGGACAATGGATTAGTTGATCGAGGGCATTGGAATTTATGAATTCCAAGAACCGTAGGGAAAAGGTGTTGGTACCCAAGTAGTTTTCCCAGTTAATGGCAGGGTAGTTGAAATCACCCAGTATAAGGGTGTTTGGTTGTATCTTAATATTTTCCAATATGTTTAGAAAGGTGTAGTGAGAATCTTGGGGCATGGTGGGGGATCTGTAGCAAGCTACAATTTGGATTGCAGTCTTACCTAGTGTTTGTTGCTCCTGGAGAATTTCAGATGCATTGTGTGGGGCAACTAGCCTGGAGGTGTAAATATCTTTGGTGAATATGGACACTGCTCCACCTTTAGTGTTTCGGTCTTAGCTTGTTGGCCAAAAAATGTGGTAAGAGTTGAGGCCTGGTATTGCATGGGTGCTCTCTGGAGACTTTAACCAGGTCTCAGTTGCTGCACAGATATCGATGTTCTCCATTTTTAGGAGTGCCTCGAGATAATGCATTTTGAGGTTTAGACTTCTAGCATTGAGTAGTATTACCTTCAGATTTTGCATGCTTGTATCTGTTACGGTGGTGGTTTTGCCCTTTGAACCTTGCGTAAAAAAGGCACTATAGGGGTGGCAAGAGCTTTAGCGAGTAACCTGAATCCCAGGGGTGACAGGTGTATACTACTGAATGTCTTGGCTTGGTCAAGATATATAGTATATACTGTTTTACCCTTGTCCATTGCCTTGGTGACTGTCTCAAAGAAGTCTACTGAGTTAAGTAGGCAAAAACTTTCATTAACAAAGTCAAACTATGATGGTCCAGTGTCTATAGATTGCCAATGTCCGTGTTTATCATTTCCATGATAATTTAGTCTATGGCTTTGCATATCAGGCTTGTTAGTCTTATTGGTCTGTAGTCCCCTTGGTCAGTTGATAGTCCACAGTTGTGGAGGGGAATGACTGCTGTGGTCCTCCATTCATTTGGAACATAGCCGATTTCAAGGCTGTAGTTGAACATTTCTCCCCAAACACAATCTATGAGGACTACTTGAAGGGCTCTTCAAGTAGTCCTCATAGATTGTGTTTTAGACTTTTGAGGAGGCAACCAGGGATGTTGACAGGACCCATGGAGAGTGTGCTCTTAACTACAGTAAGTGCTGCAAGCATCTGGACCCGGATGTATTACATTTTTATTTATTTATTTATTTAACATTTTTTTACTGGGAAAGTCCGATTTGGAACACAGCCACTTTTCAGTGGAGGCCTGGGGAGAAATGCTCCAGATGCATGTCTTTGTATAATAGTTTGGTGTAGTATGTTGGAGGGGATTTTACCTGGTTCACCTGGGGAGGAGTGAGGGTGATAGTTGAACTTAATTTCCTCTCTTTTTTTTTTTTTGTACACTGAGAAGTGAAGGGAAACCATTTCATAGCACAAGCATTTATCTAAGAAAGTGTTTGATAAACAAATGCCTAATTTATTTAAATCAATGATTTTTCCTCCAAAGTGTTTTCTTTTTTATTTCAGTAATTAATATGGAACTTAAGACCTTGTGTTATGATATGTTTTTTATCAGTGATGATGGCAAAGTCTGGTTTTAATGCAAAAATCTTTCATCCTATGATGTTGAATGCAGTAGAAGCATCAGTTTAACACAGCATTGCCTTGGTGTTTGCATATCAGATTTTGTATTAAAGGATATCATGTTGTACATTAAGATTAAATAAATCAAGTAAAGGATATTAAAGGAAAAATTTAAGAAACTAAATAACTGTAGAATTCCAGTACAGCTATAACATCAGACATCGTTTAGTATTTTTTATGCAATTTTTAGTTAATTAATTGCCTGCGATTTTCTTTTACTAAATATTTTACAGAGAGGGGGTTGTGGCATACACTTTTTTATGTGTGGGTTTGTTTTTCGAGTTGTTGACATGACAGATCAGAATTATCTGAATGCTTCAGACTGTATACTGTTTGCAAGAGCTACTGTTGCCAGTTTTTCAACACATAATATCTGGCTTAAAATGTCTTCTAAATCATTGCAGTCACATATGTATGTTCTTCGCAAACACTAGTCTAAAACACGACTAAACAAAGAGTAGATACTACACTGTGTGCAAAAGAAGGGGGTGCACAACAGTTAATGGTGTGTATTTTTAATGGGGACATAAAATAGCACATAGGGAAGGCCCAGATTTATATTTCCCACATTTTGAAGTTTGGAACTGGGTGTGCTTTGTCTGGAATTTGGGTTGCTGGAGTTAGAGAAAATGGAAAAATGTGAGCTTTACATCTGCTTTATATGTCTTCCTTTCTGTCTGACTTTCATCAATCTTCAGTTTAGTTTATTTAAAGATTAGGAGTACAAGGGTAGAGAAGTTAGACACATCAGGATTTGTCCCATGTAAAAACGCATGGTTTGATCCCTGTAAAAACAATGTATGTCAATGTTTGTAGTGGTAGTAATTTGAGAGTATATGATCATAGTCAGTTTTAAATATTTCATCTGTAATTATCCATGTCTTAACTAAGCAAGATAAAATATAGATCAGTATTTGTAGTCCCAGGTTTCAGACTTGTGTCGCTATTATCTGCGAAGAGTGCCAGTATGGCTATACGCAAATTGAGTAAACATAGGTTATTCACACTGAATAAAGAAATATGAAGATATAGCAAAAATGTAAAGTACCTGAAGATAAGCATTAATTATATGAAAGGGACTATGTAAAACCTTTAGGCTAGGTATGACTTGGAATATAATTGAATATTGCAATGAATGCAACTATGCACAGTCACACTTGAAAGAATTAAGACAAGTGGCAGACTCTGCAGCCTTTATAATAAAGTGGTTTAGTATGTTTCATTATGGGTATCCTTATGCGTACACCGTGACGACTGCTTTTAAGAATGGAAAGGGGTGATAAAAAAGATTTAAAAAGAAAGGACATAACACAGAGGGGAACACAGAAGAAAAGCACCGAGAGGGTTATGCTGAAGGAGGTAGGAGAGGATGGATACTACATTTTTGGTGGGGTATAGAACCCCTTCATTTTTCAAATCTTTTTTATACAAGAGGGTCATGTGGGTAAGAATTAGGTAAGAGGGCATGGGAAAGAGGATAAGGGGAAAAAGGGGGTAAAGAGGCATGAATCCCAACAACTGTCCCCAGTCTACATGGCTTCAAACATTTCCAACACCAGATGGTGTTGCAGTGGAGGACTCCAGTGTTGATGGGGCAGGGGGCTGTGGTGCCACAGAACAGAAATCTTGATTGTCTGAAGACTTCTGTCCATGACCTGTTCCACAGCATCTTCACCCAAGTCCCAAATACTCCACTCAGTGAAGCTTGACAGGCTGCCCTGTACCAGCATGCCTGCAGACCAGTACCACTGCCCCTATACTATGAGGATGTCCCTGGATGAGCAGAGGCTGAACGTCTCTAACAGGTGAGGCTCCTGAGGAATTTGGATCTGTAAAAAAAATAACAGAAAAGAGTGAAATACAATAAAGAAGGACAAATGAATGCATAATTAAAATAAGAAAGAGAGAACGGGGAAAGAAAAAAAGGAATACACAATACATTCACATACAGTATTAGACACCATTCAATTTATTATTATCAATTTTATTTGTATTAAATATTTATTCAAACAAAATGAACAAGTGCTTATGCATACATTGGAAGAATGTGTATATTGCTATCAAGTCTTGTTAGGGTTTACATTTGCAGTCTACTCATAATAACATAAAAAATTATAATATATTTCATATTTCTGCCTGATATGGGTTTGGTTGCAATATTGTACTTTAAGCACTTTAGTCCTTATGTTGCCTTTCTTTGTAAGTACTCTTTGCAATTGCATATAGTAATGAAATCAGTTAAAGACAGAATACTGCATTTATCAATTGACATTTCTTTTTTATTTGGTTTCAGTACTGTACTGAAAGCACATTAGACCAATTACCATTCTTTATCAATATTGTTGCAGTTATATATACTAATGAAATCAGATAAAGTCAGAAAACTGAGTTTATTACTTAACATTTCTTTTTAATTTGGTTGCAATACCATAATGAAAGCACTTTAGGCCTTCTATTAACATTCTTTATAAACATTTTTGCAGTTATATATAATAATGAAGTCAGCTAAAGACAGAAAACTGCATTTATTACTTTACTTAGACTTGCCAATAATCTTTTGATCTCCAACTTTGTTGACAGCAGATGTAGGCTAGCTTGTCTTCAACTACACAAAGAAGACAGAAAACCATTGTTGTTTACCTGCAGCTCACTTTTTCCTTAACAGTTCTCTTACCAGTACTAGTACTTTGCAAGTCATTTTAGTTACTGTTGCAATTGCTTAGTATATCAGTTTATTTAAATATTTATTCATATCGGAATTCTCATACTGTGCCAATATTTTCTTTAATGCATGTTAAATTCTAGGGGTGTGTATGACATCCGACTGTTACATTTTTTATGTGTACAGCTTGTCTGTTTGGAGGAAGGTTGTCTGGAACCTTACCATATTTTTTCAGTCTAAGTTCTACGTTAGACTGTTATAGCTTGCATATCTAGGTTGTGGTTTCATGTAACAGTCTATGAATTTTCTTCAGGCAGATGCAGAAGTTGCACACTTAATAGGAAAGCTACACACCAACACTTGAAATGTAGCTGATGCGTCTTTGCATATCTGCCTTGATTCTAATAAACTGCTCTAGCCAAGAAAAGTATGTCCACTCCTTATTTATAAAATACCTCTCCATAAAGGCAGCTCATCAACTGAGGTCACTAGCTACAGGCTAAATGCCATTCTGCCTTCCTTACTCAAAATCTCAGAAAGATGAATTCGCACTCAGCTTACTACATATATTAATTATCATAATCTCCTCTTTCCCTCACAACATAGTTCCAGACCAAGTCACTGTACAACCACTGCCTTTCTGAGGTTCACAGATACAACAAATCACAATAGAAATTCAGGTCTTCTAACCTCAAACCCTATTTCTGAATGTATCCAAAGCATTCAACATAGTTATGAAATTCTCCTAACTAAACTATGCTCCTGTGAGCTATCACCCTCTTTGGTTACCTCGCTAATAGGAACCAAACAGTAAAGTAGCTGGATGATTTATCCTCCTTTCTTCCTATATCTGTTGGAGTCCCATAAAGCTCCATCCAAGGCCTAATCTGTTTACCTTATTTAAAAACAGCCTAAACACAGTGGCCAAAGAGGCAATCATAGTAGAATACACTATGACTCCACTCCAATATGTTCAGCTAGAATGCTACCCATGCTGCAAACATTCACTCAGGCAGTCTTCTCCTCCATAAAAGTGTGATGCGATAACTCAAACTCCTAAATTCCCCACCCAAAAATTAAATAAATAAATAATTATCTATCCTTCCCAAAAACAGGGTCTATATTAGAACACCGAGCATTCAAAATGTTGAGTGTTCTAATATTGAACCCTAGGAATGGAAAATTGAAAACATTGAACATTCAGAACAGCTAATTTTTTCCTAGGGAAAAAATTTGTTCTTCCAAAACACATACACACAACACAAGCACACCAAACAAACAACAATCCACACACATACACCTAAACTCTTACACCTAACCCTACACTAAACTATACGTACAACACTATCCACTTACCTTAACCCAAACCCTAACCCTAAGGTCCATCACTATCGCACAGTCACCTCTCCCGCACCCTAACCCTAACTCACCTAACCTGCCCTAACCCTCATGTCCACACAATCGCACACATACCTAACCCGCACCCTAACCCTAACTCACCTAACCCACCCTAACCCTCACGTCCTCACAATCACACACATACCTAACCCGCATCTTAACCCTAACTAACCTAACCCGCACTCAGTCACACACTTACCTGAACCTGACTCGTAACTTTCCACCACAATGCTGAAAATACCGAAGCAACAGAAACGGACAACCAAATTCTTCTCCTAGGAAAAAATTTGGTTTTCTGTTTCTTCGATATTTTCAGTGTTCGCTGAAAATGGATCGATATTAGAACACTCGAAATTTTGAAAGTTCGGTGTTCTAATATAGACCCCCAAAAAATTACCATTAATATTATTTTCATCTAACAAGAACAATATAGAGCTGCTATACCATACCAAGCTGCTAGGTGTCCATCTGAAATTTGCTGCCCACCTTCAGCAAGCCATAAGGAAGACACATCAAAATCTAGACTGCCTTTATAGAGTAAAATGCTGCCTAACTGTCTCTGCTACTCAGAACATGGCCACTTCTTTTCTAATCCCCATCCTATTGTATGCCTCTCCTATCCTAACTGATTTCAGCTCCTCTCTAACAGTCAGACTAGAACAATGCTACAGTAAAGTAATGAAATTCACAACCAATCACATCAATACTTCTCTGTAAAACAACTAAACTGTCTCAAACTAAATAAATCTCTATTGTCCCAGCCCCCTTTCAATAATACATTGACACAAAAAGACATTTGACAACCTTTATTAAATTCAAACAAAATATCTTTATTCAGATAACTATAAGAAATCAACTGTAACATGACTTTCTTCCTAGCATCCATCAGGGCACCATACCCACTCACCCTGTCTGAATCTTCCTTCAGGACAGCATACCCACACACTCAGTCCGAATTAGCAGCATCCATACTCCACTCACTTATTCTTATCAAGCATTGTACAGCAACTGATTTTGATCCCAAAACTCAATAACATCAACACCATCACCATGTAGGGGAACAAAAGAAAATGATCCTGTCTCTCCTCTACACTCAATATCCACCTGATAACGCAACCAAATAAATTGCAAAGAAAAAAGAGGAGGGGGGTTGCAAACTCATGCAAAAATGTGACTCTACTTACCCAACTACATTAATATCAAACCTAAGCCCCACCCTAAATCTACCTCACTTCCTCTAAGTCCCCACACCATATAACCCATTACCACCTAAAGCCTAACAAACCTCCGACTTATCACTATACTTAACCCTTCTATCCCACCCCCATTTCACTTATTCTCACCCTCCTAAAGATGTCCCTGGACAAATTGTTTTTTCCCAAACCTCATTTGTGCTCACAGTTAATTACAGCTTTCAAATTACTGCACAACCCTGAAAAATCCCCATCACTTCACTCCAACATTCAACTTTACACTTCTAAGATACCACTAGGCTCCAATTACATATCATTACTCTCTATAACTAAACCTAACAGCAATGCAGGATACTCCCTGTATTCATATTGAATTGCTAATTGCCGGAATATCATTTCCATTTAAGAATAGTCTTCAACCTGAAAGACCTTAAATGCCAACCGAAACAACACATGATATGTACTTGGCTGCACACCTGCATCACTTCTGGTTAAACTTGTGCAAATATAACTGTATGACTTTGTGTCATGACTCGCTGTTGAACAAAACTTTATGTACTATTATCCCAGCTATAACCCTTCTTTATCGTCTTATCTCGTTTAACTTCCTTGCACCACTTCGCCTCCTTCATTTCTTTGGGCTGCTCTAACTCTTGATCTTATCCTATAGTATTGATTATTGATTTTGAACATGCTTTTTATAGTAACAAATATTCTTATGTAAAACCTGAGAGTTTATGAATACTAATGTTGTCACAGTGTGTATAATACCCTTATTAAAAATAGTAATAATAACTGTATACAACCCATGTAACTTTTAGTTTTAAT
Source organism: Protopterus annectens (assembly GCF_019279795.1). Lineage (NCBI taxonomy): Eukaryota > Metazoa > Chordata > Ceratodontiformes > Protopteridae > Protopterus > Protopterus annectens. The sequence continues at coordinate 897,311,292 of NC_056729.1, forward strand.
TGAACTTGTTTATAAATGATTAAACTGATATGAAGGGTATCTGAATAATGGAACTGTTGCTCATAGGTTCATAGGTAAGTACTACGCTAGCTGCCCATGTGGGCCATTTTAAGCTTAACCACTTTCCTTTTTGTGCCCAGATGAACTTATGCCATTTGGTTAGAGATTGGCCTTACCATTCCATGGTTGATAATATCATCCCTAATGAGAATAACTTGGATCATACCATCATTTCCATGAATGAAACTGACTGGAAATGATGAAACAATGTAAATGATGTCTGTATAATGGAGCTGATCCTCCACTGAAAAGGGTCACTGCTTAGTTGGACTTTCCCAATAAACAAATCCCAATTAAAGTATTCTCTTCCCTATAATTCAACCTTCATTAAACAAAACATATTTACAGTTACAGATGGATCCAGTACATATATTTCAGGACAATAGTGTGTGCTTTGATATTTTTTTACTTAATAACTATATAAAGGGATTGTATACAAAAGTAATGTAATTAGTTGTTTATCACTAAACTATGTTCTAGTTATTCACTTGATATTGCAACATCTACCCCCCTCTCCAACTTGCACTCTTACTAAAGTGTGGTGCCATCTAGTATGTGCAGTTAAAATTGTGGAAAAAAAATGACTGTGTTATACAATTATTATATCAATAAATACTTTCTGGCCTACACAAAAAAATCATTTCTTTACAAAAACTGCCTGCATGTACTTCATCTACCAATCAAGTTAACGCACACTATAAATTAAATAATGTAGCAACCCATTTTTTCTGCATAAAAACCTATATTTACATATATGAAAAAATAGATGTGTACTCATGTAGCTGTATAGCTGTAACTTACAGTCATAGATATGCATAGTTGCATACATTTCTTTACTCATACATACACATTGGCATCTATACAGACAATTAAGTTATCAAATAAATATTCCATGTATTTGTATATAGAAGCAGCTCTGTGTACACACATATATATATAGATGTATATATATATATATATATATATATATATATATATATATATATATATATATATGTATATATATATATATATATATATATATATATATATATATATATACACACACACTTTATTTAGCTTTACTATAATAAAATTATAGATACATAGTTGCTATTACACATACTTCTTATACAAAATGCCGGGTCTATATTACAACCGCGAAAGTCCTAGTCAGTGAATACGGAATCATTGACACATATTACCTGAACCGCGAATACACTGAACGGCCTAAACCGCGAAATTCAAAATCTCAAACCGTCATCGTTGTCCAACCTCACCGCGCTCTACATACTAAATACCCAAAGAAAATAAATAACCCACACACATACACTTAACAAAACCCTACTTCTCAACCAACACTAAACCTTACATACATTACTATATATGCACTTACTTTAACCTGCACCCTAACCCTAAGGTCCGCAAGTATCGCACACTTGCCTTACGAAGCTATACCACAGAAGGGCCAACCGTGATGATTTGACATTTCAGATTTCGCGCTACAGGACAATCGGTGTTTTCGCGGTTCGACGTATAAGTGTCGACATTTCCGTATTTGGGTAAGTGGACCTTTGCAATTACAATAAGGAACCCAAAATGCCTTCAATTAAGCAACCTAATTATAGTTTATTTTTTTAAATCTGTGTTTAATAAGACAAAAAAAACATAAAAGCGAAAATAATACTTACCATAGCACTGTGGCTTACTCGCCATTACATGATAAACCCATTCAGTTAACTGTTCAGGCCTATGCTTCTGTAGGTGATCATATTTGTGTCTGCACTGGGGGCCAGAAAGGTGATCTCTAACAAGTGATAAGAGGTGCTCTTCCAACTCCTTCCAGATGTCAGTTTTTTTTTTTTTGTTCAGTCAGACCTTCTAACACACACATGGATCTTATCCAGGTATGCATTACTCAGAAAGTAAAGCATTATCTTGGTCTCTTTATCTGACCATTTCAGAGCTGGGTTAATGCATTCACAGATGTTGCCATCATATAAACTGCTAGTACCACAATGACGAAAGAATGAGCAGGGCTCAGGTTTAGAACCACTCCCTTTGAGTGTGTCTTAACTCTAACCAAACCTAGTACCAGCAAGGGTATCAGACTGTTACTATTGGCAAGTTTAGTTTAGCCAAATATGCTTATCACGTACATGTTTTTAAAGGAATATGTTCATGTTTCAATTATATGGTAGGTAAAAGTCATTAATAAGACCAACGGGATTATATTTTTACTTACAATTGCTACTGCTGTTGTGCATTGATTTTGGTACCTTTTTGGAGTATTGCATCTTAATGCCATTTATACATTCCTGGTGCAGTATAATGGCAGTATTATTGTGTTTGTTTTTTTTTTTTTGTTTTTGTTTTTTTGGTGAGGGTGGGTTCATTTTGCATAAGTACATATTCTTGTGTGTGTGAATAGCAACATTTAGGAAATGATGACTTCTTTCAGGTAATAAGGTACACCAGATGATGTTAGATGGGCAGGAGTTTTATACTTCATGGCTGTGCAAATTTACATGCATACCACTCCATTTTTCCTTTTCGAGTCATGTCTAGGTTAGAACATAAATGAGGTATCCATCCATTGAGAAGTGCTGAGAAGTGCTGTAGACTCTGCTGCTACTCCCAGTGTGTTCACGGATAATCAAGAACTAGATACACAGATAAGTTGCCCTACACAATCATGTATTACTGGAATTTACAGGTATAAGCCTAAAAGGGTGCAATTTGCATGCACAACATGTAAATGACCCTGAACATATGCAAATAAGCTGAACATGACCATACTACCATTACTCCAGCTCGGTGGCAATTTATGAAAACACAGACTTTTTAAAATTTTGCAAAAGTAATAAACATATTCCAGATTAATATGAAACAGTTTAAAATTATGTAAAATGCATGAGTTCACTTGAAATGTGTGCTTTACTGATATGATGGGCATATTGTAATGGCTTGAGTGAATACTGTAATGTTGTCATTTAGCAGCAGTAGAAATTATTAGTGGTCACTCAGAAAATAATTCATTTTGGTGTAATTTAGTGATTGTGTAGACATGGTAGGCATTGCAGTGATTTTAATTGTGAAGCATTTTAGTGACAAGGATGTTTTGTTGACTCAATGGTACATGCAACTTTACTAGGTGATTTACAAGGAGCGTCACTGCTGAATTAAAAATGAGAACATTATGAATACAAGAAAGTGGTGGGGCAAGGCTGGACCTGTTAATAATACTCTTGACTTACTATTGTGAATGTATTCATGAGAGTGCAAAAATTACTTCAGCACAACTTTTCCTGACTGGCAGAAACTCTGTATGTCTATATAATGGTGGGATTTGTTTTTCTGTAATTGCTTTCCTGAGGATGGTAGGAATCATTTTATTGTTGTGTTGCTGACACATTTTTCTCTTGTTTACTTACTCACCCACTGGAATCACTTCCTCATTATGGCTTCGTTCTCACCACCGGATTGCATTGCCTTGTTGTGTCTGAGGAGATCCTGCTTCCCACTACCCTTGAAATAGATATAAAATGTTTTGTAATCAACATGTCAAAAGGATTGTATTTTTTGTAAAATTGATCCACCTCACTTGCTGATCATTCAAGGTTACCATAAAAAGTGTTAAAAATACATCTAGTACTTTCACCTAATTATGACCTCATCAGCTATTTTAATAATTAATATTTGTTGCAAATGATATTTATGACAAATGCATTCTGGGGGTTTATCTATTTGCTAGATGCATTAAAGATCTTTGTATGACAGTGGTGTTTATTTGAATTTTTTTCAAAGTGATAAACTATCACTTTCCTAGAGATCAAAGGAGTAACCTGAGCAGAGCTGATTAGTATATTGTTTATACTGGAGTCCCATGAATAAGAATAAACTGAAAATGTATCAGTTGCCACATTGCACTCATAAAACTTCATTCAAAGATGTCAGTTGTAATATATCATAGGACGGTGTGCAGAGTTATTATGTGCAAGTAATGATTAGAGGTTATTCTGTAGCATTAGCAAATTAAGTATTTGAACAATGCATGCTAATGTGGAGGAATAGCATGGTCACAAGTAAAACTGCAAAGAACAGAAGCAAATAATATAATTATAACAAGCTATTCAGCTACTACCTACAACTATAAAATCATTGTGCAAGAACTGAAATATTTTAAGTATGGGCAAAGAAGTCATTTAAATATTGCAAGTAAAGTACAGGGGATATTATTTAAAAGAGCTGGATATCATGGTCTTATCTTGACAGAGCACAACACAGTGATCACATTGATTAGGGGGAAACATATATACAAAGACACTAGGATACAATATAATGTTAATATGGTCTTCCCTTTTAAACTGAATATGTAGTTTATTTGGCATTATGAATTTAAATAATATTTGGGCAAAACTATGCATAATTAAGTACTCAAATATATGACCATCTGCAGGCTATTAATGTAAGATGATTAAAAATGCACAGACTAAGAACCTTTGTGAGTCAAAGCAAATAATGTTTTCAGATTTTTAGGTGCATTGAGTTTTTGAAATCTGTCAGGAAAAAATGTCATTTGGGCAATATATTGGTAGTGCAAGAGCCTATATGGCAAAACAGGTTATGAATTAATTTTCCCACTTCTGATTTATATATACTCTTTGATTCCATTTTGAAATATAAGTTCCTGTACATTTGTACAACAAAAATACATTTTAATTGAAATAATAAAGACACAATTTTTTAATTTGTGAAGGGATACATAATTAAAGGCTTGAAATGTTTTATATTAAAGTTTGATTTATTTTGCATTTATTTCTTTAACATATATCACCAGAAATATATATGCACTATTACAGTTAGAAAACGTTCTATGGCAAAGCAGATCCAGTGTAAAAAATTCAAGATTAGGTTTGGATCGGGTATAATAATGGCAGCTATGCAATGGATTCTTAGATCATATTTTTCCAACTCTTAAAGGAGAACTTGGCTGAGGCAGAGGAAACACTGAGGATTTGGGAATTCTGGGTAATAAAGAGCAATTTGTAAATGGTTAAAACATCATTGAATTGATTGTGGTTGCTGGCTTTTAGGTCACAGGTTGCAACCTTTTTTTTTTTAAAACAGGAATCTGAATAACTGCTTGTTATAAATGGATATAACACGCAGAAAGATAACTGTTGGACCAGTTGCCATTTCTAAAGCAGAAAAAATAAGGAATTTGTTTACTAACTGATTAGCCTAAACTCTCTCCCATACACGAAGTAAAAGTGCAGACACCATTTTAATTTAGAATTCAGGATACTCATCTCTAACATGACAAAGAAGAATTGTTTGATATACCTCTTTAAACCTGTGGTGCCTGCAGCTGAATTCCCAAATCTTTGCTCTGCACTCACCACAGAAATAAAAAGTCTGCAATGGCTGGAAATACTGAGCAAGTCTTTTGGCCC